>NC_050176.1:30848111-31115611 GCF_008315115.2 Sander lucioperca
TGCTGCTAATAGCCTACTTAAATACCTTTACTTAAGTAAAATATTGAATGCAGGACTTTACCTGTTCGTTAGTGGAGTATATTTGTATTGAAGTATTGATTGTTTTACTTTATGCTATAGGAAATATTCAGATCCTCTACTAAAGTAAAATGATCAATATCACAATGTAATACATACTAAGTCCTGCAAGTAAAATTACAGAAGTATGAGCACTATGTATGTTTTTATGCAAAATTAAAAGCAAACATTAGAAAGGCCCCTTCAGAGTTCTCACATATTATTGGAGTAATGCAGTCATGATGAATACGTTTTATATTTCGTTTGGGTTTTAAGATATATAATCTGCAAAGTAGCAATTAACTAACTTAACTGTGGAGTAAAAGTACAATATTTTCCATTAGAATGCAGTAAACTATTGGGAGTACAAGTGCCTTCAAATCTACTTGAGTAATGAGCTTAACGTTATACCACCTGCTTGTTCATGTAAATTATATGAATAGTTCTTCTACCACTGTAACGTTATTCTGTAAACTAATTTACGGAAGTAACATTAACGTTAGTGAACATAGCTAGGCTGGAACGGCTAACGTTAACCTTAATTTACGTTATTAACCGTAACGTTGACTTAGCTAACATTAAGCTAGCATTCACGTTAAAGTTATTTTATGTAGTGTATTTAGGAGTAAATTGGACATAACTTACCATTAGGTAAGATTCTATGGTAAAACCTTAGTCCAGTAAGTTACAGTAACATTCGTGTTTACGATAATTATAGTCCACTCACTCAGTCACTTCCCTCTCTCAGTGAAGTGTTTTCATTTTAGCGCGTCTGGAACCGGAAACAGCACTACTTCCTTCCGGTTAAAAAATAGTACGGCCAGACAACAAGATTTGTTTTTACCCTATGATTTTTACTGTAAAAAATTGTTCGTAGATTTGTGCCTTATGATTAAAGAAAGTGGACTCTTAAAGTAAATGCATACGCATAGGCTACTGTGTCAGTATCGACTTTCGGTGACATTGCCTTACTAACAATGGAGATTGATGTGTTTTTAAAATATAAATATTAAACGCCTACTGCATAATCATATGTCTCGTCGTAGTCCTTCCCCTTATTAAATGTACCAACATTACTGTCAGAAAAAAAACGTTCTTGTTCTTGTTATTTTCTTTGTCTTTATGTGAAAGTGATGAAATCTGATTATTATTACTGTAAATAGCCTATTGCTGTTGGATGTGCTTAATGAGGTTTACAAGTTCCTTGTACAAATAAAACACACACACACACACTTGCACTCTGCTTCCTGATTGTAATGTATCTCCATGTAGGCCTAAGGTGCTTATATGCAACATAAGTTAAATGCATTTTTATGAAATTATATTTCACAATTTCACTTTAACTAGCCTATAATGACTAGCCAATGTTTAGCATGTGCCAATGCATGTCAGTAAAAAGAGCCTCCCATGACAAGTTGGCATAGGGCCAGCAGTAGGTTTTCTGCAAATTTGAGCTTCAGCAGACTAACATTAAAGAAAGGAAGGAAGGAAGTGAGGAGGTCAGGGACATAACCTTGCAGATTAGGAAGTAGCCTATAGCTGCTGTTCACTGTTTTCAGTATACTACTTGTATTATACTTTTTAAAGATTTTGTTAAAAGATTCTGCCGTACTTTTACATTAAGGAATGTATTTGTGCATTCCTTCGCTACTGAATGCTTTATAAGTGTTACAGTGGCAAGCAGCAACACTAGTCTAGCTAAAGAGAAATTTAAAGTTTTGATATGGGTGGATGGTCAGGTTTCTCACAATCAAAGCAAAATATTCACAGTTACAGTTCACAGTTAGCTTAATGTGTATCTTAAAAGTCTCTGCTCAATTTAACCTATGTAACTGATTATTAATCATTTACCTTATGGGTGTAGCAGGTATTGTTTAATGAAAACATTTGAACCTATCTTTTCAAGAGAAAAACAACAAAGTAAAACATTAAGTTTAGTAATTTATCACACAATTTGGAAGGCTAGAAAGAAAGAAAGAAAGAAAGAAAGAAAGAAAGAGTTTGGGTTAAACTGGAAAATTAAGGCAATTTATTGTCCATTTAAGTTTAACTGGTTTATAAAAACATCTGCGATGAATCAGCAAAAGCTTACTACAGTAGCTCCAGCAGAACAGATATCTTCAGATCAGGACTCCTAATGTCATTTCCTTTTACAGGAAAGGAAAAGGCGTTGCTTGGTGGGATAAGTTAGACAGACAATGTTCTGCAGAGAATTATCGCTGCCCTGCAGTTTGTACACCGACTTGATTTTTGCTCTAAGAAATTAAGGTATGTCTTTCAACATTTACTTTTCATTTTAGTGTTTAATCATTAATGTTTATCCAGGGTAGGCATGGTGGGTGACGTAAGGAAAGAACATTTATAATGGGAGGGCTTGTCTAAACAAAGTGTTTGAGCCACAAGCCAGATCATTCCATTTCTGAACGGTGTACAACTTTTTATACAAGCTTGGTCCTGCAATGTTTTTCTTGGATTTCTGTTTCAGCACTCGGTGCAGATAGAAGACAGAGGAGCCATTCAAAATGTGCAACAGAAGAAAACTGCTTCTTGCTGCAATCATTTTCACAGCTCTCAACTACAAAGTAAGTATATTATTACAAATAGCCATTCAAAACGTATGATGTTGTGTTAGGTTAAACAAATAATAATCTCTTCTCTTGAACCTATATTTTAAATTCCATACTCAATTAAAGGTGACAAGCACAAAAATGCTGGACATGGCCTCAGACGCTGTAGATGACCTGTATGATGGATGCCGTAAAGAGGCCATGGAGAAGTTTATCAATCTAGGCCTCTTAACAAAAGAGCTAACCAGCAGTGAGGGATTCCAGAAGGCATGGAGTGCAAAAACCAATTGTTCAAAGCTGATCCCTGGAGGAACAAAAGAACATACTGCTGCACTTTTGGCATATACTAGCGATAAAGATTTTGCAAAGACCTTTGACGATGCAGTTGAGACGATGGGCGGAAATGTTAGCACCTATGAAAACCACTTCCATTTCAAGTCGCTTCACTTCCTGCTCATGGATTCAATGTTGCTGCTGAATCCAAAGAAAGACTGCAAGACTGTGTATGTTCTCCAAGAAGAATACAAAGCAGCACAAAGGGGCTCAAAAGTGAGATTTGGAAGGTTCACCAAAGTTCACACAAGCTTTGAAGCACTTAGCAAATTCAACGATTTCGATGGGGACGTCTTACTTAATATCACTTCTTGTATCTTTGTCAACCTGGGAGAAGATATTTGCAGTGACGAACAAGATATGGCCCTATTATCTCCAGCTGAAGTGTTTACTGTGGAGACAGTAAATAAAAAATATGACGAGAGAAATGAGGCTGAATACACTGAGATCGTTTTGAAACACTCACAACAGGAACGCTCGCACAACTGTTACAGTTTTTCTCGGTAAGACATTTTCTTAATAAAAATGAAATATTTGGCTCAATTCCATGATTATTAAATATATTTTTTATGTGATTTATTGATCGAAACTGTGTGTGTGATCCTTGAATGTTTATGAATAATTGAATGGTTTGACATCAAATATTTGAAACAGATACAAAGACCATATCATTTTACCTGACCTATGTCAATTTGAACTGCTCTTTAACCAAAAGAGGCCCTTACATTTCCAAGCTTATATAATGAATAATAATATATTTTAAAGACCCTGAAAAGCTGGTGTCAGATCTTTAGTATTTCTCTACGATCTCAAATACTATTGACTAAATGAGAAACAATCCAACTTAGTGTTTGAAAAAAAGAGTTTAACACTTAATAATCAAGCTAATCAGCTTCTTACAGGCTGTGTGAACGAGGGCAAATGTTTGATTACTGAAAGGGGGGACGGGGGATTATTTTTTGGCATTTCTGCCCTTTTTTTGACGGATGACAGTGTAGAAATGTGAGAGGGATATACAGTATGCAGTTTATCAAGGTGCTCCTCAAACTACCATTTCCAGTGTCCACAATGAAGCTTAAAGTAGTATGAGTATTTTACTGCATTACCATTGATTGTTGATCTGTGTCTTCTCAGGACAATTACTGTATCTGTAAATATCTGTGTGGGTGTGGTTTGATCAGATTTGATTGACAGTGCTAATAACATTAGCAAACAACACCACAACTTTGATTTTGAGTCAAATGTAGCTTATTCCTTATTCGTGCTCAGAAGTCAGTGGCATTATTATTTTTAGCTGAGCCCCGCCAACTTCATACCGGTGAAAAGTGCACAGAGAAAAAAAACAACAGATCTCTTATATGAAATAAAAAAAAACTGTGGCAGAAAGTGTAATATTCATGTAGGCCCAACTCGCTCATAGTAAGAAGTTGATTTTTCATGGGCTTAAAGATATTTTGATATTAAAATATTACCCAAGATATTAATCTGTCTTCCTTTGTTTCCATCTCTGTAGGTCCCCAGCTGATGTCCCCACCCAGTGGCTTGTGTTGATGCTTGTGGCTTTATCTCTTTTTTTCTTTAACTATTAAGAACAAATATAAGACAATTAGCAGGTCATATTGCACTGGGAGTTATTACGACACAAAACAGTGCATTGTTTGAACGGTTGAACAATAGACAGATCTGTTTATGTGTGATGCTGCCAATTAAGGTGCGGCAAGCTTTTGTAGTCAAATGCAAATATATAGTCATATCAGTGTATTTTCAATACATGATCCACATTGTCTTTACACATATCAGCAGAAATATTGATTTTCTTTTTTTCATTTTTATTTTCTTTAACTTTTGGGGGCATTTTATGTATCCGAGTATGTACAGGAAATGAGTGGAGAGAGAGAGCGAGAGAGCGGGGGGGGGTCCCAGCCGGACCGGTGTTGCACCGAAATCTGTGACCCGTCGTGATCTGTGTCCCTCCTGTTAAAAGCGTAGCGCCCCCTTCCGTGGTTAAGGTTAGGGACAGGGGTTTGGTTCAGGTTGTGGTAGGGGGACACCGATCTCGATGGGTCACAGATTTTGGTGTAACACCGGAACCAAGTATGTTGCAGTCAGCACATTATCCTCTAAGCCACCAGCGTGCCCCAAAATAAGGCAGTTTCAGCTTTTTTAGTCAGCTTGAAGATGCATGAGATGAGCTACATAACAAATAAACTGGTTGAAAGTTCTAGAGCTGACCTTTGGCAATCTTTTCATGGGACAACTATATTAACAGCCGTTTGCAAACAGTGAAGTCATTAAATGCAGGCTGGATCCCATCCTACAGTGCTACCTGTGGAGGACACATGTCCAAATATTTAGATAAACCCCAGTCAGCAGATCTTTAACGATGGTTATGGATTTTGTTTTGATTTTATATCACAGTATATGGTGAACAATTGATTATAAAATTTTAGTTTTAACTTTTAGAGCACTACATGGACAGACGCCGAAATATATCGCTGATTTGTTGACCCCTTACTCCTCTTTCCGCACGCTTCGTTCCTCAGGTCAAAATCTCCTGATGGTCCCAAAAACCCGCCTTAAAACTCGGGGAGACCGCTCCTTTCAGGCAGTTGCTCCCAAATTGTGGAATGCCCTGCCCCTGTCGCTGCGTGTGACCGATTCTATCGTTTATTTTACAAAACAGCTGAAGACACTCCTATTCAGACAAGCTTTCACTTGACTGAGCTATCATTGTTTTTATGTTTGTATGATGTTTTTTAAATTGTTAAACTTGCTGCATGTAAAGCACTTTGTGACTCTGTCTGTGATAGGTGCTATATAAATAAAGTTTACTTACTTACTTACTTTATATCGTTAAACACTGCGCTAAAACTATACATGCAATTTGGTTGGGTTGCTGAATTAAGTTGCATGAGGTTAATGACACTTTAATACACTTATTACACTATAAACCATCATATAGGAATTCAGTGGAATCAACTCATGTTTTGTCATTAACTCAATATATGTAATGTTTTTTAGTAGACCTCCCAGCATGCATTGTATCTGAATTATAACACTCAGGAGACCACTCTTTTTTTGTGGTTGGAAGAAAACAGATATGATGGAAACTGGCTGTTTGTCCTACATATAAGTAAGTTTGTAATACATGTTAAATTAAGTCATAGCTGTTTCTTCTCATGATATTAAAAACAATGAGAACTATGACGATGGATGGTATTGAATTCAGTCCTTACTACATATATTAGTACAACATTCCTGAGAGTGGCAGCAGGTGTTATGTTTTTATGTTTGTACATATCCTGGTGTGAGTGGATTCTATAGGAGCAGCCACAGCTTTATAATTAAGATCCTAGTGCTGAGTGAAGAACAGACTCTTTAATCTGTAAATGGGATGCATACGTGTAACTATACAGGTATTGATTTAACTTAATATCTAAAGTTTCTTAAACTTGTTTTCTCAAGTTCAGTGAACTCAACTGGTTTTACATTCACACAGTTAATCTACATCATAATGCAACAATAAAACACAAATTCACTGTAAAGGATATAATTTGTCCATGTGTGTTTGAGTCTGCACCAAAACATCAGAATATTATAGCACATACTGTACATACACAACTTATATACAAAATCAATCATACTTATGGTAAACAGGAACTCTAAGATCAGTTCTAAACATATTGTTTTAAAATGGCACATGCTTTCTCCAACTAACAAAAATTACAGCAGCAAGCACTTGTGGAATTTCACCCAACCAGGGTCGCTTAATATCAGTGTCATTATACTACATTTAAGAGCATTAACACTGGAAGAGCAGCATTAATATGATCCTGCCGTTATTGTTGATGAAATCCATCTGAGTAATGGTCTGATGGCATTAAATATAGGTCTACAATGAGCAGAGCATTTAATCAAATGCATATACTAACATGTTATATTATAGCACACACAGTGTAACATTAAACAAATGTAATAAAATGTCGAAGTCAGCTCAAAGTAGATAGATAGATAGATAGATAGATAGATAGATAGATAGCTGTAAAACCTCTTGTGTATTGTAAAAATCAACACTATACTCAGACTTCTAAATGTTAACCACAACCATCAGCGTTAATTTACATTATGAGCTATATAAGTAAACAAAAAACAGTCCAATAGGCATTTGTCAGCTCAAAATAATGTGTCAAATAAACCTAGTGAGCTGGACTGTGTCCAGTGGAGACAACTAACTGTCTTTATTAATGGGCTCAGAGTTGAGTCTTGACCTGTGTCCACGGGAACAAGTGCTCTTGTTCTTGCTGAGGATGCTGGTGTCGACCCGAGAGAGGGTGCACATGCTGCTCTGGTGACCCGGTCGAAGTCTTGTGTTTCGGAGCTCCAGCTCATCGTAGCTTGAGACCCGGACAAAGGGACAGCAGCGGAAAACCCGCTTGAAGCCGGCCCGGAACCTGCACCCAAATCAACCCATGACATGTAATCATGTTGCTGTGTACAAATGAAGTACCTACATGTGTGTTGTTTGGGTTGTGGGGGAGACTTATTTGTACCCACCTGCTGTTGAGGCAGCAGTAGATGATGGGGTTGTACATGGTGGAGCTCATTGCCAGCCACAGCACCGACAGGTAAACCTGCTGGATGTACTTCCACTTGACCAGACGTTTGTTGAGACCTGTCGCAATGAAGTAGACGTGATAGGGGAGCCAGCAGAGGGCAAAGGTCACCACTACGATGATCATCATCTTCACCACCTGCAAGAGGAAGGAGACAATAATATGAATATGAATATTATTAGCAGGACAGCATTTAGATACCTTTCCTCAGCATACAAACTGCAACAGTGCTGCAAATTGCAATCAAGAGCAGGTATGCTTTTGGACATAATGAAGTGCAACATTGTAGCCAATAGAGGGGGGCCAAGCTGGCGTTTTAAGATTTATATATTCTATAGGCTGTTTTGGAAAGTTTTTGGGCAAGAAAAACGCTAATGTAGTTGAGACAGAGGGTTGAAACAAAGAGAGAAAGATGTGTTAACAAATTTACTTGGCTCTGTGTGGACGTAATCTGATCTAAAACAGAACAAAACAAAACAATGAGTTAAAAGATAGCATAGACTCCACAGAGCTGGAAGGAACTGCTAATTCTCTGCGGGTTTGTCACTACAAGGGATACCTTTCCCAGTACACATACACATCATTTGATACATAGTTAACTGTTGATTAGTGCAGCTTTAAACAATTCAGCTGTTTTTTTCCTTACCGACTAAAAACTTTAGAAAATTCATTCCCTGCACCACCTCCATACTCTTCAACTAGACAAACGTCAAATTAAGGTAGCAAAACTCTCTAAATGCCATTTCACTGTGATTTTGACTACATGAAGCCCTGGCAGCTCTTTATATGGACATTGTCTCTGAAGTAACGAGTATGTTGTCTGTTTTCCTTCATTCTGATCACAATGGTTTCCATTTCACGAGTGCAGAATGGCTGGCGTACGAAGAAAGGGAAAGGTCAGCGATGACGCACCAGACCCAGCAGGTTCCACAGGTAGGACAGATGAGAGAGCAGCACAGAAACTCATCAGTGTGATGCAGCATAATGCAGAGCTGTGGGGAGTCAAAAGGAGCGGGAGGCTATTATACCATCAGCAGATGCTCATCTGCTGGACAGGGAAGATGAGAGCGACTTCCTCTTATCTCCAGCCCAAATGGCATCTTGTCAGCATGGGCCTTTAAATCAAGGCTGACATTGTCTTGTACCTTTGTTTCCTGACATTTATAAATGTCTTTTATCTCTCACGGCTCAATTTTGCCAGCAATCTGAGCCTCTGATGTTTTTTTTTCTATAAAGCCCTTGAAAAGATTGGAAATGGCAATCCTGCACCTGCAGCTGTATTTCTGTATACTGTGTGTTTGACGTTCCAAAACAATATTACTAATGTAAGTCTAGGAAATGTATTCTATCTATTTTCAAGTAACTGTTAGTTTTGTAGTTTACAGTGATGCACACTTCATTACACTCATTTACAGAAGAAATATGAGGTAAATTAAGATGAAATTGAGGAGTGTAATGTGGTCATTGTCAAAAAAGTAGCAACATTTAAATTAGCTTTTTTTTTTTTTATTCCATCCAAAAAATTCTTTATCACCTGGCAATATTGGATGTTTATCAATCAATTGTACTCTTTAGTGTTAATCCAAAGGCTGTCTTGATAGATGCTCGTCATGAAAGCTGTGATGACCTTAATCCCTGTTTAACCCAACCCTCACAGCAAAGCAGCTACTGTGATGATGTGATGATGTCGAAATACAGTGAAACAAGTGTCTCTGGAAGTCTCCTTTTCTAGGCTGCAGTTGCAATGGAAATTTTGAATTATCTTTACAACAGCTCTGCATGACACATTTTACTGAGTGAAGCTGTGTGTGGTCCAAACGGTTTTGTCTCACTGTATACCTGATCACATTTGTTTTAGTTAACCATTCAAACATGGACTATGGACTGTTAATGCTGTTGGAGACTAGTGTCCCTGCTCCTGGGAGGTTATAATGCAACAATAAGAGAATACTTTAAAGTTTGTCTTTGTTTTTTTATTTAAAGCAACACTAAAGTTTATTTGATGTTAACTCTGCAGGCTATGGTCTTAAGTGTTCTAGAGACTATGGGGACATTATTGACATGCGTGCTGCCTCCTCCATACTTTGATGCCCCGACTCTGTGTATCACAGTTCTCTACGCTTCATATCCAACTCATTGTCCAATACACATCACTGTGTACTTTCCTGGCCTTTATTAAGCCTAAGGAGATGGCAGCATTGGTATGGTAAATTGTTTTTTTACAAAGCCATATTGGGTAAACTTATCCATATCTGTGTAATCTCCTGTCACTCACCACAGCTGATTTTCGCTCCACTAGATGAGGGCTCTGCCGTGTTCCCAGGATTTGCTCAGAACTTGTTAGAACAGCTTTCTCCTATTATGCGACCTAGTCATGGAATAACCTTGAAAACACACTACAGCTTAATAATTTAGTCTCCCTGGAAGAGTTCAACGCTCTGATAAAAAAAACTGTGTAAGTGAAGAGTGCAATTGCTATTCCAAAAAAATGGATTTTTGTATTATGTATTTGTTGTCCCTTGTCTGTTTTTAAAGTGCTCTATTTTTAATTGTCCCTTTTCTGTTTTTGACATGCTTTATTTAAAAAAAAAAGTTTAACCTTGTAATTGTGTGCTATTGAGGACTCCCTTGAAAAAGGGATTTTAATCTCACCTCATTAAATAAAGGTTAAATAAGTAAAGCAATAACAATAATTTAAGATGGTAAGAGTGCAGGTTAACAGCAATAGAGCTTGTGGTCATCTGTTTTTTTAAGGCTACGATTAAGATATTCATTATTTCTTGCTTTTCTACACAAAGGGAACCAGCTTTTTTCAGCAGCCGCGACAGCGACACTGGTATGCTTTTCACTTTGTGGGTCTGTATGTGTGTGCGTGTTTGTCATCATGTAGTAGTAAATACCAAAGAGGCAATTTTGAGTACTCTGCCAGGTGATTTTGTCACCATGACAGCATCACAACCATGCAAAATGCAGTCACAAAGTGTGTAGTTAAGTTCAAAATGAAGAGTTTAAAGATGGGTGTGGTCCAAGCAAGCGAGCCAGAAGAAAGGGGGGAGGAAGTAGGCAAGGGGCCATTGCCCCTGAAATGTATAATCATATCTGCAAGTTATGCACCATTTTGTGTAAATTAAATAAACGTGGTGTTTACCTTCCTTTTAGCCCTGAGCTGTCCATGATAGTTATCAGATGAGTCTCCTGGGATCTCCCCTCCCCACAAAGTCACCCCCACGATGGTGTAAGTGATGCCCATCACCACTAAGGGCAGCACATAGACCAGAACTGTCACTATGGTATGATACCTGCAAAAGTAGACAAACATCACCAGTATATGTTTTAATTGGTGTGACAATGACAAGCAGGATGAAGATATTGTAAACAATGACATATCTGGAGTTAATGATACAGTAGATACAACCAGATGATGCACATTGAAATACACATGCAAGAAACTAGACTACAGCCCAGCTTTGCCATGACAATGATGATGAAGCATGACATAAGATAGAAGAAAGGGGTTTGTCAGTGTTCTCACATGAAGGGGTCGTCAGCCATGCGAGGCCAGGCCACATAGCAGAGGGTCCTGCGGGGCAGAGCTCGGGTGGTGGAGAAGTAGCAGAGAGGGAAGGCCAGAACCACGGCCAGACTCCAGATACAGACGATAACTCCCATAGTAGCTTTTGCCGACAGACGAGGCTTCAGGGGATGGATGATGGCCATGTACCTAGAGGTCAAAGGTCACAACATTGGCCTAAACTATGACTTTATGTTAGTGAATTCAAACATTATGCAAAACACAACAGTTCCAGTAAGTTGCACCAAATGGAAACCTGAACACATCTGGCATTTTGCAGACTCACTCACTATATTGCTCAGATAAATACAGTATGTACCTAAAGACAAGTTCAAAGCTGTTCAATAATCCTTCAAGAAAATGCAGCACTACCTTTTGAAATCACCTGAAATAATTAGTGATGATGATTCTATTGGTCATCATTGTTTTTAAGAGTTGATTTTCATTGTCTCTATTTCTTTCTTGTCTTTATTTTCGGCAAAAGAGAACCATCTTTAAAACCCTTTTCTTAGTAAGCATTCGTAACATTTAGCCTACTGAAGTTTGTCTTTTCTGTAACATGTTTGCTTTTTTTTCTTTCAAGGCTCTCAATGTGCAGATGCTTTCTAACAAAGTCCTTCATCTCCCTACAGGTTTTATCAGACCTATACTCAATCACAGCAGCGTATCAGCAAAGTCTTGGTCGACTACAAGGTGTGTAGAAAATGTATAATCATATCTGCCATTTATACGCCACTCTGTTGTCCTTTCATGAAAATTGTTAAATAACAATCTTAACTTTAACAGATGTTTACATAATCTGTTTACAAATACAACCTGTTTGCTTCCCCTCCACAAGACACACAAAGTACATTGATAGAAACAGTGTAAATATAGAGTGTACATGCACTTAACATCAATTTAGGCATTACTGCTTCTATTGGTCATCACTGATTTCCCACCCATTTAATTTTTTGTGTGTAAATGGTGCTCAGGCATTTTAGGCATGTGAAGTAGATGTCACTTTTCATTAAAGTTGTAGTTAAAAAAGTCAAATGAGTGATTACCAGTATTTAAAAAAAGATGCATTTGTTATAAGTTTTCTGCTTTTACAACTGAATCGGCTACTGGACCAGATTCTATATGGAAATAATTACGTTAATCTGGTTTTGTGTAATTGATCCTCTATATAGCAATAGATCACAACCCTTTTTTTCATTCAGAGCACTGCAACAATTGAAAGATGCATGGCTTAAATTGAATTACGGCTATCTTAAAAAAGAAGTAAAAGTAAACTGAACCAAAATTCTGTTTAATAACTAAATTAATGTGGAATGTGAATTGTAAAATATCCCAAATTGTAAAATAATCTAGAGGCATAGGCTACAGACACTTTTATGAAAACAGAAGAATGAAATAATTGATATATCATCGTGAAATAAATATGACCAAAAGCACTTCCATGCCTGCAGTATGACATTATCTTCCTACCTGTCGATGGCTATTGCGGTCATTGAGTAGATGCTGGCGAACACAGCAGTGACCGGGAAGAAGTTGTGAAACCTGCAGTAGATCTCTCCGAAGTACCACTCTCCGTGAGCCGCGTAGATGAAGTTGATGAGCGTGTTGAACGCAGCCATCGAAACATCGGAGAAAGCCAAGTTCAGCAGGAAATAGTTGGTGACAGTTCTCATTCGCTTGTGCGCCAGAATAATCCAAATCACAATCAAGTTTCCGAAAACTGCCACAGCCAGCACCGTGCTGTAAGCCGCCGACCACAGCACGATGCGCCACGCCGGCTGCACAAACTGGTTGGTCGAATTTCTGGTTGTGTTGGAATCATCCCGTTCAGAGGCCATTCCACAGCTGTTCTCAGTCGGATCTGATTTAATCGGCTGCTGGCAGGCGACATACATCACTTTGGCAACTCTGATGCCCAACACACGCGCAAGAGCGTGACTAGAGAGACAGAGAGTGGTCCTGATGCAGTTCTGTCATCACGCACACAGATGCAGTGGAGGAAAATATAATTCTGTTTATCAGGTTTTCTTTCTTTTTTTTCCGGCCTGGCACAATCCCTGATCACATATCTCTATCAAAGGCTGCCAAGCTGATATTACAGGCTATATTAAAACAATATTAATAGGCATTTATTTATAAAGATTTATAAGCAAATGTACAAATTTGCAGTGGTGGAAGAACTTTTCAGATTTAGTAAAAGTACCAATAGGTTACCACACTTTAAAAATACTCTCTTACAAGTAATTCTGCATTGAAAAAGTTACACAAGAAAAAGTAAGTTAAGTTAGAGTGTGTAAGTATAATTAAAAATGTACTTAAGGTAATAAAGTATAAACTACTCAATGCAGAAAAATGTTTCCTGCGACTGTTTGCTGCACCGAACCATGACATGTTTTTCCATGAAAAATGAATGATTATCAACATAGTTCCCAATTCATTTTCTGTCAATCCACTAATTGATTAATAGAATAATCGTTCCAGCTGCATACCTGTACTGTTGGGTATAGTTGGCATAATATTTTATAAGCTCTTCATATGTTTTTTGTGCAAAAATCTTAATTTGTAAAGTTACCAAATCTGCCAAATAATTCTAATAAGTAAAAAAGTACTTTATTTCCCTCTGAAACGTAGCGGGGTAGAAGTATAAAGTGGCATGAGAATAACATCTATCCATCCATCCATCTTCGTCCGCTTATCCGGTATCGGGTCGCAGGGGCAGCAGCTCCAGCAGGGGACCCCAAACTTCCCTTTCCCGAGCCACATTAACCAGCTCCGACTGGGGGATCCCGAGGCGTTCCCAGGCCAGGTTGGAGATATAATCCCTCCACCTAGTCCTGGGTCAACCCCGAGGCCTCCTCCCAGCTGGACGTGCCTGGAACACCTCCCTAGGGAGGCGCCCAGGGGGCATCCTTACCAGATGCCCGAACCACCTCAACTGGCTCCTTTCGACGCGAAGGACCAGCAGCTCTACTCCGAGTTCCTCACGGATGACTGAGCTTCTCACCCTATCTCTGAGGGAGACGCCAGCCACCCTCCTGAGGAAACCCATTTCGGCCGCTTATACCCTGGATCTTGTTCTTTCGGTCATGACCCAACCTTCATGACCATAGGTGAGGGTAGGAACGAAAACTGACCGGTAGATTGAGAGCTTTGCCATCTGGCTCAGCTCTCTTTTCGTCACAACGGTGCGATAAATTGAATGTAATACCGCACCCGCTGCGCCGATTCTCCGACCAATCTCCCGCTCCATTGTCCCCTCACTCGTGAACAAGACCCCAAGGTACTTGAACTCCTTCACTTGGGGTAAGGACTCATTCCCTACCTGGAGAAGGCACTCCATCGGTTTCCTGCTGAGAACCATGGCCTCCGATTTAGAGGTGCTGATCCTCATCCCAGCCACTTCGCACTCGGCTGTGAACCGATCCAGTGAGTGCTGAAGGTCACAGGCCGACGATGCCATCAGGACCACATCATCCGCAAAAAGCAGTGATGAGATCCCCAGCCCACCGAACTGCAACCCCTCTCCACCCCGACTACGCCTCGATATCCTGTCCATAAACACTACAAACAGGATTGGTGACAAAGCGCAGCCCTGGCGGAGGCCAACTCTCACCTGAAACGAGCAGCACCTCCCACAGTACCTCCCGGGGGACCCGGTCATACGCCTTCTCCAGATCCACAAAGCACACGTAGACCGGTTGGGCATACTCCCAGGCTCCCTCCAGGATCCTTGCGAGAGTAAATATCTGGTCCGTTGTTCCACGACCAGGACGGAATCCGCATTGTTCCTCTTCAACCTGAGGTTCGACTATCGACCGAACCCTCCTTTCCAGCACCTTGGAGTAGACTTTACCGGGGAGGCTGAGAAGTGTGATACCCCTGTAATTGGCACACACCCTCTGGTCTCCCTTTTTGAAAAGGGGAACCACCACCTCGGTCTGCCACTCCTTAGGCACCGTCCCAGACTTCCACGCAATGTTGAAGAGGCGTGTCAACCAAGACAACCCCTCCACACCCAGAGCTTTAAGCATTTCTGGACAGATCTCATCAATCCCTGGGGCTTTGCCACTATGGAGTTGTTTAACTACCTCAGCAACTTCCACCAGGGAAATTGACGACAATCCCCCATCATCCTCCAGCTCTGCCTCTACCATAGAGGGCGTATTAGTCGGATTTAGGAGTTCCTCAAAGTGCTCCTTCCACCGCCCTATTACCTCCTCAGTTGAGGTCAACAGCGTCCCATTCTTACTGTACACAGCTTAGATGGTTCCCCGCTTCCCCCTCCTGAGGTGGCGAACGGTTTTCCAGAAGCACCTTGGTGCCGACTGAAAGTCCTTCTCCATGTCTTCTCCGAACCTCTCCCACACCCGCTGCTTTGCCTCTTTCACGGCAGAGGCTGCAGCCCTTCAGGCCCTTTGGTACCTTACAACTGCCTCCGGAGTCCTCTGGGATAACATACCCCGGAAAGACTCCTTCTTCAGTCGGACGGCTTCCCTGACCACCGGTGTCCACCACAGTGTTCGTGGGTTACCGCCCCTTGAGGCACCTAAGACCCTAAGACCACAGCTCCTCGCCGCAGCTTCAGCAATGGAAACTTTGAACAAAAAACGTTCCCAATTTACCCGCACTACCCGTTTGGGCTTACCAGGTCTGTCCAAAGTCTTCCCCCACCCCTTGACCCAACTCACCACCAGATGGTGATCAGTTGACAGCTCCGCCCCTCTCTTCACCCGAGTATCCAAAACATACGGCCTCAGATCAGATGAAACGATTATAAAACGTAGGGAGGCGACCCTCTCGTCCTCTCGTTGGAGGTGTAAACTCCAACGTAGCAGCGCTCAGCCGGGGGCTTGTGAGTATCCCCACACCCGCCCGACGCCTCACACCCTGGGCAACCCCTATCCAGGAGTATGGTTCCAGAACCGAGACTCTGCGTAGAGGCAAGCCCCACCAGATCTAACCGGTAGCGCTCCACCGCCCGCACAAGTTCCGGCTCCTTCCCCCACAGAGAGGTGACATTCCACGTACCCAGAGCCAGCGTCTGCTGCCCGGGTCTGGTCCATCGAGGTCATTTCTTCCAGCCCATGAGACTATAGCTGTTACCCTTCAAATCATGACTTTGACATTAAGACTCTGCATGGTAAATGTCCATGTCTTACATTAGAGCTGTCTGAAGCCTTGTTTGGCTCTGAGTGTGACACAGTGAATCCTTTATAGCTGTGCCATCAAAACAAGGCTTCAGAATTTTATGTAGGTTGGTCTTTATTATGTAACAATATAAGCTCAAAACAGATCAAGTGTAAAGGCCATTAAGTATTAGACATCAGGAACAGGCTTTCTCTGAATGTTTCTTATTGTAATGTTCATGTAAAGCACGCTTAATTCAAAGACATCTCTTCATGTTTCACCTCCAACATTATCTACACATTAGCATAGAATATCCAGAGTCTGTTTTCTTTTGACTGCAAATCAAAAAAATAGTAAGAGGATGGAAATTCAAGATATATTTGTCCAAATACACATTGTCAAGAATAAACTGCCAGGCTCAAAATCATCAAATACATTACATTACTTATGTAGTATTATTACTTATTCAAAAAAAGTAAAAAATAAAATAAAAAATAAAAAGACACAGCCAAAAATGTTTCTGAGGGATTATAATGAGGTCATGTGATGTCAGAGTTATCATATTTATGAGTTTCACGTCAACATATCGTAACTATGACTGGTATTTCTGACTTGGCACGCCGAAAACTAAACAAATAGGACACCTCACATTTGCCGATCAGTCAATGTCATTAAACCCAAATGTAATGGATTTGGGGATATATTATCAATCAATCCTCATACGACACTCTTAATCATACAACCGTGAACCCTCGTAAATCCTTCCACAGAAATTTTTCCATCTCTATCACCTATCCAATATGACTGGAACGCTGCATTGAACACATCATTTCCAGAGATGCTAAATCAGATGCCAAAAATGTTGTAATCCAAACTGAAGCCAGTGAAGGCATCTGCCTCAGAGAGAAAATTAGCACTTTTTTCTCCTGCTGCCAATTTGCTTAAAGTGTACCTGCTGCGCTTGTCTTTATGAGCCGCTTTGTATAATTTGTTGTTTCCCTTAGTTTGGCATCCCCCCACAATAAAAAGTTTTCTGAGCACATGGAAGTACTGATAGATTATGAGTTCATGGGTCAGTCTCTTCAGAGCACACAAACACATACAAAGCCATGCACGCTGGGAATTAAGACGACAAGAAGGTCAAAAAGTCTGTTTCCTCTCAGCAAGACCTCATTACCCACAGGCCACCTCTTTTGGGCCACTCCCTGTCTCAAATGTCACTCTTCAAACCTCTTTCAAACACGCCCTGTTCCCCAATACCAAAAAGGTCGTTAGCTATTAGGTAACAGCTGATAATATCATTAGCTGCATCAAAAATTACTTCACCTCTGTTTGATATGAATAATTCAGGCATCTTTTAATCACAAGGGAGGGAACAGCATGGGACATGAAAGTGTCTCTTGGTGTCTAATCAGTGTAGCAGCATGAAGTTTGATCTGTGTAAAGCAAATAACAGTGAAACAAACTGACAAAAGGGGGTTTGATACAGTCAATACAATCCTGTGGAGAAAAGTAAACTTGTAAAGATGTTTAGCATCATTTCATGTCCCTTAATAATGTCCTGTGTATAGATGTGGATGGCATACAATCTGTCCTGTTGATGCTTCTAGCAAGACATACAGTACACCTCCAGCAACATGAGGCAGTTGTCGAGGTCTGCTACTTACATGTCAGATTTTTCTGAAAGGTCTCACATCAGAGAGGCTACACTTTCAAGACTGTTCCTGAAATGACACTAGATAGGACTCTTTAGATTCTGCTCCATCTGCATTACATTTGTTCAGAGGAAATGTAGTTTTGACTAAAACAGAAAAAAAGTCTCTACGGGGCTCCCATGCTGTTTAACTGCAAACATTTCACAGTTGTGCAGTGTTATTGTTACATGTCAAAAAAAAATCTCTGTGAGATGCAAACTGATGCAACCACTTTTGGCACATGTTGGTACATAATCCTGAAATATCCAACTCCTAGACAGCTGGTGGAAGAAGTACTAATATCCTTTTACTTAAAAGTACCAGTCCATTACAACAATAAAAAAAACTGCAGATGACTGCGGGAAAACTGTGGAACTTCTAACAATTCCAATCCAATCCAATCCACTTTATTTATATAGCACAATTTAAACAAACAACAAGGTTACCAAAGTGCTTTACAAAGATAATAAATGTGAATAATATAACATCAACAATGACAGCGACAATGAAGACCACAGCAGCTCTTGTGGTGAATCAAAAGCCTCATGGTGAATCAAAAGCCAGGGAATAGAAATATGTTTTTAAACGAGATTTAAAGGTGTGGAGGGTGGGCGCAGCTTTAATGTGCGGTGGTAAATCATTCCACAATTTGGGAGCAATTTGGGAGCAATCTGGTCTTCAGCCTGGTCCTGGGCACATTCAGCCGCAGCTGATCCCCAGATCACAATGACCTTGACGAGGTGTGAATGTGCAGGAGCTCAGAAATGTACTGAGGTGCCAACCCATTTAGCGACTTAAAGACAAACATTAAAATCTTAAAATGTATTCTAAAATATACAGGGAGCCAGTGGAGTGAGGCCAAAATGGGTGTAATGTGTTTGTGTTTCTGGGTTCCTGTTAGCAGACGAGCAGCTGCATTTTGGACTAACTGTAGGCATGAAAGGGAAGTTTGGTTCACACCAATGTAAAGTGCATTACAGTAGTCCAAACATGTCGAAATAAAAGCATGAATCACTTGTTCAACAATTTTAAAAGATAAAACAGGTTTAATTTTGGCTAAAAGCCTCAATTGATAAAAACTAGATTTAACCACCATGTTTATCTACTTGTCAAGCTTTATCAACATCTGAAACATTACAATGTGCCTCAACTACATACTGCTTTTTGTGAGGGGTCACAAATTAAAAAGTTTGGGAACCACTGGTTTAATCAACTGTAATAAAAATAAAATAAAATAAACTAGTAACTTAGCTGTCAGATAAATGTAGTGGAGTAAAAAGTGCAGTAT
This sequence comes from Sander lucioperca, assembly GCF_008315115.2. Lineage (NCBI taxonomy): Eukaryota > Metazoa > Chordata > Actinopteri > Perciformes > Percidae > Sander > Sander lucioperca. Next base: position 30,867,362 of record NC_050176.1, read on the forward strand.
AAAACTCAAGTAAAGGACAAGTACATCAAAACTGCACTTGGGTAAATGTACTTAATTAGTTTCCACCACTGGGGGGCAGTAATTGTGTTTCCTCCACTGGGGATTGGAGGTTGTACATTTATTGCTGGGTTTGAGAGTATTTCTGCCATCTTCTGTCAGCAATCATGTGGTCAAAATGTATGTGCATGTGTGTGTTTGTGTGTGTTGTATCATAAAAGCATGTATATTATCACGCCTGAAAGCACAAATTAAAACTTTAAACATAATTTAACCTTTAAACCAGCAGCTCAAAGGGAACTGCTACTTTAAATAGTCCTTCAAAATAAAATAGCCTACTGACAAAATGTATAAACTTTGTTTTGGATTAATTGTCATTGTAACAGTACAACTTTGTTATGAATTATGATATTTAATTAAAGGTCAAAGGTCACAAGAGCTGGAGGAAGACAGAAGTCGCCTCTATCCAACAGGAATTCATTGCTCTTTGGCAATATAGTTTTCATGACTTTCATTCAGTTAAAGCGTTTAACTGAATTGAAGTAAAAGCAAATGCACTGGATTTAACTGAACTGGTAGAGAGAACAAGATGATGAGAGAGAGAGAGAGAGAGAGAGAGAGAGAGAGAGAGAGAGAGAGAGAGAGAGAGAGAGAGAGAGAGAGAGGCAGCAGCTTATGATCAAGTGACTGATCCGACAGGATTACATGTCTAAATGGAGCTTAGGACTTCCCTTTAGAGAGAATGAGAGAAATGGAAGAGACCAGACGGGTTATATGGAGGGTAAAGATATGAAAGATGTGAGGTAATCTATCATCATTTTAACATTTACTAGATTAGTGATTCCAAACCTAGGGTTTAGCACCCCTCCAATGATTCATCTGAGGGATCAAATGATGATTAATAGGATAGAAAAGAAGAAAAGACTAAGTTCTTGTATACAAATGTAAATTAAGTTTGGATTTGTCTTTAATCTTTACTTTTTTTGTGAATTTATTGGATTTATTTTGTGAATTTATTGTTTAGTTTTGCCTCTTAAAGCCTAAACATTTAATAAAATCAGATGTCTAAAATGTAGAGTATATATGTAATGTATAAATGTTATACATTAAATATAAATATAATATATATATATATATATATATATATATATATATATATATATATATATATATATATATACACACACTGCATGATGGGTCACAAGTAAAAAAAGGTTGGAAACCACAGTACTAGATCATAAAAGACGAGTATGTAACAATATGTTTATGGCTGTAAACAATGCTGTGCAGGTAGCTAAAGTTAAAGGTCTGCTATGCTGGAATTGTCGCTTACTGTTTGTAAACAAAGTTGGCCCCTCTTGCCAGGGCCGGTCCTGACTAATTTGGTGCCACAGGCAAGATTTTAGCTGGTGCCCCTTGCATCACAGCCAATTCCACCTCCAATCATTGCATTTATAGACTCACACAGAACAACTTAGCTCTATGTCTTTGAGGTTGTTTTTACTTCTAGAAACATAAAGCACACTTGACGAAGGTCCAGCGGGAATGAAACATTAGTAATATCAATAAATTGTGATGCAGAACAAGAGCAGTGTGCGGTATCTTCTAGACTAAGTTTAGAAAAATTCTACATTCAATTCAAATTCAATATAAATAAGGTATTGTACAAAAACATATTAAAGAATTGAGTGCAAACAGAAATATTTATACATACAAGAGTAATGCACAAAAAAAACTAGAAATCTCAGTGCAATATGCACAAAGTAGCTGTGCCCAACGTCCGTTTTTAAATAAATAAATAAACTATTTATTTATTTATTGAAATATATTGGTTCATATATATATATATATAATTTATTTATTTCAGGATGTATTTCATTCAGGCATTTTTATAATGGCATTACATAAATAGCATTCATGGACAAAACATATATTTTCTCACATGATGCATGCTGTTGTTTGCTATAAGATTAACCTTACATAGAAGACTAATCAATAATAAAAATGCAAAGCTTGCAACTATTAATTTTCAAAAGGTTGGTTATAGGTAGACTCAGATGTAAATAAAAATGTATGCTTAACATTAGTTTCTTCGAGCAGCACACTTAAAATAAAGTGCATTTCTCAAAATGATGTTATCGTTAAACCCCAAACACCCAAATCGTTTTTCCAACTTTCCACGATGACTTTAAGGGGGGGAGTAACTGACGTTAACTCTATCTTTTCGTTATTTATTCATCACAAATTACCTGTCGTTTTCCCATTTCTCCTACTCTTCTCTATCTTCCGATATAATGACAGCGTTACATTTGGCTACTGATGGAGCGATTTAGGTTTCAAGTTGACGGTCAGTGGGTCAGACAGTGGGTCAATTACTTCAGATAACTCGCCCACGCCCATCCCCCACTATCAGGTAAGCCAAGAGCTAGGGGTGAAGGGGCTGGGGGCAACCCAGAAAATAGGGCATAATATATAGGCTATATAGGTTATTATGTTGGTTCGTGAGCTTATGGATGGATGGCGCCCATAGCATTCGCATACCACATATGCCTAGGGCTCACCCTGTACTCAGAGTGGCTTCTGCTGGTTTAGTAGAACATAACATGACAGTTCCTGTTCCGTAACAAACAGCCAACATGTTTAACTGCTTGAAATTTGAGCTGAAGAAAATAAAGAGGAGGGCCGCAAGAAAGAGCAGAAGAAACACTCGGAAGGAGGAGTGCCAGTGTGCTTAAACAGTAAATATGTTTTGTGCTCAACTTTGCATTCGTGTCTTTGAATGCGAACGATTCTGACAGGAAAATTAGCTTGCAGAATGACTGTATTGCTTTGCCAGCAGGCTATACTGAATTACTGTCCTGATGCCACTTCCTTCAAAGTTCAAAGGTCGCTTAAATTCAGTGAGTGACGAGCAGGGCTGATATTTGAAAGAAGGGTAAGACGTGCAGCCGTGAATGCCATTTCCTGCATATTTTAATGCACATTTTGTTGGTGAAATTTCTGAGTGTGATGATCGTGTAACTTGAACAGTGCAGATTAGCACTTTGCTCCTGAGCAAGATATGAACAAGCTGCTGATAGCCAGCTGGTTATTAAAAAATAGTACTTTGTTCTTGGTTGTTGCTTTCACAAATGTGCTCGTTTGGGATGACTTTTGATAAGGATGCCAAGGCGTTTCTCTTCTTTGAAGGTCTGTTTTACTGCTGATATTGTACTCAGTGACGCAGAGAGGTACATAGACAAATTAAATCATGCAATAGAAAGTCATTATTACACATTGTCAGCGCTACGTTTATCACAAATCAGTAAAATTATCGCAGACCGTCAGCCACACATGTCACATATTTAGTAACCTAACCTATTTAGCATTTACAAGCAGTAGGCTATGTAAACATTTCATGACAGATTTTTTTTTTTTTTTTTAAGGTAAGGTTGAATAATTGATAATTGATTTGTAACACTATAATAGAGTGAAGAGAGTGGTTCGAACAGCCCCCAGGGCCCGCCCACATTTTTGTGCATGATGCATCATCAGTCTTAGTCTTGTCATTATATGCAGTAGCTTTTAAATGAGTGTTGCCTCACAAATTAGGCTACAGTGATTGAAGGACAATAAGTTAAAGGCCATCCCTGTCAGTGACTATCTTGTGAATTAAACAACCATAATAAACTATTTATGACTGGTTTATGACATCCACTGGCAAACAAACAACTAAAACCCAAATAGTTGTTATCTGGTCTCTCCTTGAGTTGCACCACCTAAATCTTAAACAAATTTACAAAGTCAACAGCCTGTACCTCACCACAGTTTGTTGTGTTCAGGAAGTCACCTGCAGTCATTCACAGAATGTTTAAACAACAAACTAAAACACAGTGTTAACTGAGCCTAACTTCTAGTGTTGTATTTACATATGAATTTAATGTTTATCTACATGTTAACAGACCTGGTATCTCCTGACTAAGACTGGGGCCAGTCACTTATTAATTTAAATGACTCACTGACTGTCATCCAGCAATACTTTTGCACTTTCACCCCAGAACCTGATTTCACCATACGGTCATAGGATACTCTGGTCGGTCTGGTTTTAACAGACTCCTTGAATGTTTACCTTCACTTTAAAACATCTTGGTTTGCTGAGACGTCAGGCAGTTAGATAAAAACGTACAAGACAACACTTATCTAACAACCTCTTTTTCCCTGCCAACAGATGGAGCACGTCTCTCTCCCGCCACTGTCCCGTGTTGCCATTTGTGGTGGCACCCATGGAAATGAGATGTCAGGGGTGTACATGGTGAAAGAAATGCAGAAACAGAAGGTACATCGGACTGAATCTGTTTCTATTACTACCGTCTTATCAAATCCACGGGCTGTGGATGCTTGCAGAAGATACATGGAAACAGATCTCAATCGCTGTTTTACAGATGCCTTGCTAAGGTAAGGTTGAAAAAGACAAGTTGTATCAAAACTTTAACGTATATGGTTTAAAAGAGAATATGTACATTTGAAAGCTGCCTTGTAATAGCAAAATAAAACTGAAAACAGCTAGACAAGAGTATGCAATTATGCATGAGAAAACTCATTACATCATCTGGCTTCCAGTGCTCCCATAACAGACTCTACACCCTACGAGTTGAGGAGAGCCCAAGAGCTGAATGCTCAGCTTGGGCCCAAAGGAAGCCCAGAGGCTGTGGATCTGCTCTGCGACATCCACAACACCACTGCCAACATGGGCATGTGCCTCATCTTTTACTCCTTAGACTGGATCACCCTTCACATTTACAACTACATACAGGTAAGAGCTTCATAAAGTCATCCAGACAGATATTTGGAGGGATCACAATTTTACTTAACTAGTGCAGTGCCCGTTCAAAACATGCTTGTTTGGAACAAACCGATTGCTTGGCCTGTGGTATTGCTGCTTGCAGCCTTCTCGAGAACCGCTCATCTTATCAACTTCACACTCACACTGCGCTTCCTTGGGTCCTGAGTAGTACACCTGCCATGACATAGTTGCATCACATAGTTGCTTCCCCCTGTTTAGTTCTGACTCTGGGGACAACAAGCAGACCTGTCCCAGACGACCTGAGAGGTCTGGGTGGTTCATAGTGTACTAGCAGATCAGAAATGTATTTTGGCCCTAAACCGTTTAGTGATTTATAAACCAGCAAAAGTTTTTTGAAATCAATTCTTTGGGGCACTGAAAGCCAGTGTAAAGACTTCAGTACTGGAGTGATGTGATCCACTTTCTTGGTCTTAGTGAGGACTCGAGCAGCAGCGTTCTGAATCAGCTGCAGCTGTCTGATTGATTTTTTAGGGAGACCTGTAAAGACTCCGTTACAGTAGTCAAGTCTACTGAAGATAAAAGCATGGACAAGTTTTTCCAAGTCCTGCTGAGACATAAGTCCTTTAATCCTTGATATATTCTTAAGGTGAATAGGCAGACTTTGTAATTGTCTTAATGTGGCTGTTAAAATTCAGGTCTGAGTCCATGACTACACCAAGATTTCTGGCTTTGTCTGTTGTTTTTAACATTGTCGTTTAAAGCTGAGCGCTGACTTTTAATCGTTCCTCTTTTGCTCCAAAAATAACCACCTCAGTTTTTTCTTCATTTAATTTAAGAAAGTTCTGGCACATCCAGTTGTTAATTTGTTCAATGCACTTAGTCAGTTTTTGTATTGGACTATAGTCCCCTGGCGATAAGGTAAATGTAAATTTCTGTGTCGTCCGCATAACTATGGTAACTTATTTTGTTGTTTTGTTGCTTTAGATGTATTATGATATTTAGATATGAAAAATATTGGATTGGATTTCACTATTTTAACTCATTGTACCCCGCAACAACTTACAGAAGGCCCCCAAAGCACTTACTAAATATGCAACTCAACTGTATAGTACTGACTTACTGTGTATTTCTACTTCAGAGGAAAACATTATACTACTACATTTACCTGACAGAGAAATATTGATTACATTCCAGATTCAGATTTGACTCACACAATACATTAAAACATGATGCATTATTATTCATTAAACTATTAAGAAGTATATTAGAGTTACAAGTTCCACCTTGAACAGACGTTAAATAAATAAAATAAATGAATGATAGATGTTAAATAAAAGTACATTGTGCTGATAATGCCTCTCTTTCACTCTTCACTTGAAGTAAACATTTGAATGCAAGACTTGTACTGTGCGGTATTAATACTTTTACTTCAGAAAACAAACAACCTTTTTAGCAGGCCTTCTTCATCTACCACTGCCAATACCAATATTTAAAGTTGGAGAGAGGTTAAAAGTAAAGGAAGACACAGTCTAGCAGTTGTTTTTGTCAGTCACAGTGAGCGCTTGTTAGAAAAATTATTGTTAATATTAAATCTGTTTGCATAAGAACACCATATTATTCTGATTGCTCTCCCACAAAATAACACAGAGCCATTGGCTATCTGGTCTGGAGCCTGAGGGGTCCGTGTACTTGGTGGCCAACGGATTTTCGTTTTGAAAGGAAAAAAACAAAAACGAAAAACGGCCAGTTTCCCAATTACCATTAGTAAATAGGAAAACAAAAAACGGAAAACAACCCATTATTCGTTTTTTGTTTTGATATTAAAAAACGAAAAACAATCTCGTTATCCGATTGTCTTTGATGTATTTGTAGATGGAACTCGAAAATTAAAATACGTGTGTATAAGTCGTATTCCTTAATTTTGCATTGGTATTTTTTTCGTGACCCGGAAGTTACTCCCGCCACGCCAAGACCCGCCCTTCAATAGCATTTATTGGCCAGTACCGCCTGTAAGATCCGTTCTGTGGATGCGCATAATTACGTAGTAGAAAACTAACAATGTCCCTGTGCGATTTGTAACTGTCGGTACACGATCCGTTCTGCCTGCACGATAGACTGTATATAAGTAACGTGTCAACACTTTACGACCAAACATTACAACTTTTTTATTAAATCTTTTTTTATTAAATCTTTATTATAGAATAGTCATAGCTACAAACATTGGAAACTTGTCACTGATCCAAAACCGTGTAGCGACATCGTTGTTGTGTTGTTTACGTTAATGTTTTTACCTTTAATACTTCGTCTTGACTAATAACCATAGACTGTCTATTATTAATGCGATGAAGTGTAAACGTACATAAGTGTCCTTTTGAAGATGGGATGACAGCTCTCCCAGCCACCACTGCTGTATACCACTATAGTAGCTACATGCTAACGGCAGTAAACACTATAGTAGCTACATGCTAACGGTCATCTTAGCTGGCAATGTTGTTAAATTCTCCCCAATTCCGGGTCACATTCCTGCTGAAACATGTCCGATTGTGTAGTGTTTGGTCTGCGATTTTTGACGTTAGAAAGTGCTGCTTCGTTCCACTACAATCTAACGTTAGCATACTCATAGCTAAATATTGTAGCTGCATGCTAACGCGACATAGAGGAGCATATATAGCTAGCTATGTACGTATATAGCAGGACTTTGTACCGTAAAAAATCACCAATAAAGGCTTCTAAACCAAATACTAAACAAATACAAATACAGTAAAGTGACCGGAATTAGGGGTGAAATGTCCAGCATTGAGCTACATAATAGTTTGCTAGGAGTATGCTGGTCTCTCACAGAGATCTCATTTGTAGCCCTGTTTTTACCTGATACTTTCATAAAAGTACAAACACATGAAGTGAGAGGTATACACATGCTTAAACTTTATTTAAAACATGGTTAACCTGAAGCAGGACGGAGTCATGACTTAAAACACCAAAGCAAGGCTTCTAGCTCAGGCTAGCTAGCGTTAGCAAATTACCTTCAAAGTTGTAAAGAAATGACGAAACGTAAAATTTGATGCCTTTATTTAATTTGCTACATGGTGTTGTACTGGATGGCCAGACGACGCTCCGTATATCATTAACAGATACTTTAGGCAACTCCAGCAAACACCTTGTAAACTTCATCTTTGCCATCATAACGGTCTACTGTCACTGTCTAATGTTTTCTTCCGGTAACCGGGAATGTCCAAACATCCTTATGCCAATGCGTGCATAGAGCTGTGAAGTTTGCCGGTGTTCGCGCAAGCGTAGAACTGATCAGGCAGTGCACAGAACGGATTTTACAGGCGGTACAGATCGGGTACTGACAAAGGAATAAGATTTATACACACATTTTAATTTCCGAGTTCCATCTACAAATACATCAAAGAAAATCGGATAACGAGATTGTTTTTCGTTTTCTAATATCAAAACAAAAAACGAATAATGGGTTGTTTTCCGTTTTTTGTTTTCCTATTTACTAATGGTAATTGGGAAACTGGCCGTTTTTCGTTTTTGTTTTTTTCCTTTCAAAACGAAAATCCGTTGGCCACCAAGTACACGGACCCCTGAGGGCAGAACATGCAAGACATTTTACAGTTAAACAAGACTACAGCCATGGAAGTGGCTCTGTGATACTGCACAGCTGTGCTTTGAGCTAAATGCTAACATCTGCACGCTAACATGCTTACAATTACAATGCTAACATGCTGATGTTAAACAGATATAATGTTAACCATGCTCACCATCATAGTTTAGCGAATCAGCTTGCAAAGATTAGCTAATGTCAAATCTCAAACGGCTGAATTGAAGCACTAAATAGTTATAAATAGCCGACCTGTCTGGTTTTCAGAGCAAGATGACCTCTGCACCTGTGAGAGCAATCCAGATGGATATACCCATTTCTGAGGCTTATTCCCTGGAGTCAGTAGGAAAACGTGGCATCTGTAAGTGTGTGTATATGTCTGTCTGCATCTGAATAATTGAACAGATTAAAGTGTAGGATGCTGAAAATGTTTCTCTTGTTCTCTGCAGCGATAGAGGTCGGTCCTCAACCCAACGGCGTGACCAGAGCTGATATCTTTAACATGGCGAAAGAGGCAGTGGATCTCACACTAGAATGGCTTCAGAAATTGAATTCTGGTAAGAAACAAGTTCTGGTATTTTGTAAGGGATACAGTCATTCCTAAAAAGCATGTTATGGTGTGCTCTAATAACAAGCCATGGGTCACTAAATCCCTGAAAAATGTGCCAAATAGAAAACAAAGGGCCTGGCTTAAAGGTGACAGAAAGGTTAGACAGAAAAAATAATGCTAATTAAGAGCGCCATGTTACAATACAAAAATAAGATAGAGGAAAACTTAAGCAGCAACAATTTGAAGACAGCATGGTACGGTATGGTAAATGTATCCAATGGTGTGATGAGCCTCTCAAACTAAATGCCATGAAGACCAAGGATATGGTCATTGATTTTAGGAAATCATCTCTCCCACCATCTTAAACCTTCATCAAAGGAACTGGCATTGAGTTTGTAGAACATTATAAGTATCTAGAAACAGTCATTGATAAAAAACTTTAACACTGGGGATAATTGAAGCAATGTAAAAAAAATGTAATAATGTGACTGAAGTTTTCAAATGACCTCGCTACATCTGTAACTGTGAGCCTCCTTGAGTAGACCAGCATTTCTACTTATTGCTGTACTTTGCCAACAGGAAGTACTTTTGAAGGCGGTGAGGTGGAAGCATACACTTTGGTGAAGAGTGTAGACTACCCAAGGGATCCTACAACCAATGACATTACTGCTGCCATTCACCCCCAGCTGCAGGTACAGGACAAGGACAAGATGCATGCACATATAAGCCTTCACTTAAAGCGACTATAATCTATATTTTTAGAATAACAATGCATCAAATGACAATGTGAAAGGGGTCACTCGTAGTGATGAATCTGCACAGAATTACCTAGAATCTGCAGCTCCCCTTGACTTTATGGAGTTTTAAAACAAATTTTGGCTCATTGATTAGCTTTTCAACCCACAACTTTACTGTTTTAGTTCACTCTTGTTTTGTCAGTGTGGTTTCGTTCGTAGCAGGTGGCTGTTTTACAGTAAACCCACAGTACACTACCTAAAGACAGTTAGCTGGTGAACACAGTGGAGCATTTAGCAGCTAAAGCCATTACATTACATGTCATTTAGCTGACGCTTAAAAGCGACTTCCAATTGCTATACATATATATGTCAGAGGTCGCACGCCTCTGGAGTAACTAGGGTTAAGTATCTTGCTCAGGAACACATTGGTTGATGTATCACAGTGGGAATCGAACCCAGGTCTCCCATACCAAAGGCATGTGTCATATCCACTGCACCATCACTACCACCTTCAGCCCTTAAATGAATGCTAACTCTTGAATGAAACTCTTTTCTGACAAGTTTGCTCCCCATATCAACTTAAAAGGTGAGGATTTGTCAACGTTCTTTGTACTAACAACTAGTGGTCTGGTGCCACCAAGTGGCCACAAAACCAGTTATTGCAAGTAAAAAAGCCTGTTTCCCCAAATGTCAAACTAGTTCTTTAAACAATGCTTCATAAGGTAGTCCCATTTGCACAGTGTATGAATTAATTAAGCCTTGATTTTGGTGAACTATGACAGTAACAGTTAATACCATATTTACATTCAAAAGCTGCCCTCAAGCATAATGACTAACTTGTGAGCATTCTCTGTCTTTTTCCAGGATAATGACTTCAAGCTTCTCAAACCAGGCGACCCCATCTTCCTGTCATTTTCTGGGGAGACGGTGAAGCATGAGGGGGAGGAACTCTACCCTTTATTTGTAAATGAATGTGCCTACTATGAGAAGAAGATTGCTTTCCATTTAGCTAAGAAAGTCACCTTGGCCTTCCCGTCTATAAGTGTGAAGAAAGAGGACTGAGAGTACAGAGACAGAATGAGACCAAGATGTAGACTTTAAATTGTAATTGTAAAAAAAATAATTGTAAAAAAGAATGTGTACACTATATATATAATTTTTATTTTAATAATCACAAATGCACAAACAAATGCAATGATGATTTAATATTCTACAGGTGCCGGACACTACGGATTACCTCATTATCCTGTTTAGCAATCCACTACAGCAGCTCTGCAAGAGTACTACCTCTGTAAGGGCCTACAGAAGAGACTCGTGTGTAATACCAGAGTTGTTATTGTACTTGACTGAATGATATTGCACAGGTGCTGGATTTATAATCCTCCACTCCCTGTAAATGAACTAGACTACTTGGACATTGATCTTTTTTGCACTGACAATGATATAAAACACCATGTTTGAATACATGGCAACATGGATCACTTTTCAATAGTGACTTTTGAATTCTAACATGCTGATGTTTAGCAGCTTTAATATTTACGATGTTCTCCAACTTAGTTTAGCATGCTAACATTTTCTAATTATCACTAAACACAAAGTACAGCTGAGGCTGACGGGCATTAGCTTTACAGGTATTTGGTCATAAACTAAAGTATTGCATTGCTATGCCCAGATTTTTTTTTTTTTATCGTTATCGCAATATCAACTTGCGAAATACACACTCACGAATCAAGAAAGACTACAACATATCGCACTTTTTCTAACTTTTTTTAGTTATTAGAGAGTATCAGTAGAAAACTCCACTTAAAAGTGTAACTATCAACATATTTTTTTTTAAATGGTGCCTTTTATGTCCAATTCAGTGTTCAATTTGTTTAATAACATGTTGGAAATTTTCATTTTTTTTAAATTCAAAAAGCAATTTGCTGTATTTTAGCATAATACTGAAAGTAGCCGAGTATAACTGAGTACACTTAATATCAGTTTATTTATCGCAAGCAATATCATCGCGATATTCAACAACATATCGCATATTGTATATTTTCCTCTTATCCTGTAGCCCTACTAAAAAAAGCAATAGCTATCAAAAAGCATCTCTGTAATTTTTATATAATTGTAAGGATTAATGATGATGTTTTACTAATTCTATTACAACGGATCACACAAAAACAATACGTCAGCAAATGTCAAATTTATAGATACAGAAACAGGTACAGTGTGCTTCAAAAAAACATTTATAAAAGCCAGAGTGTATACATATCAGACGAGTAACAAAACATTGTGACCAAAAAAAAAAAAAAAAAAAATCACAATTTCTATTCTGGTGCTGTGAAATTAGTTGTTTTGGACACACGAAAAGTAACAAATTCATTAACTTTCCAGACAAATGATTTTCACTTGCAAATAAAGATTTTGCAAATTCAACTGTCACTCTCTTTGACTCTGGAGTATCACCAACAAACATTTAAAAGGCTTTAATTGTTTCAACACTGGTATTTGGCGAACCAGTCAGTTAAGTAACTGATGAAACTGAGCTCTAATGAACAGAGACTGCAGCCACAATTAAAAAAACATTTAAGAAGGAGCTTAACAAATGTAAAATGGCAGTAGTATAATCTGGGGCTGAAACATTAGAATTTAAATGTTACAAAGAGATCACAGGTTTGCGTGAGTGGTCGTCAAATCAAATTTCAGTTTTTTTTAACATTGAAATTAACCGCGTTAATAAATACTAGATCTATAAACACAAGGGACAATGGGAGATTAGTGGTTACATTTAGTCAACACATACCACAGACTGAAATCAACAATTTCCACAGATGACAGAAATGTCATCTTAAAAAGGCATGCACAGGAAAGGCTTGACAGTTAAGATTATGCAAAAATAAAATCATACAAAAAAAATAAAAAAATTAGGCTTGTGTAATATTTTTCATGCAAAACTTTAGAAAGCTACCCTGACTTGCTTGAAACTGCATGTCTGAAACGTTTGTGCAAGTTTATAAGCTATAAATGATTTAAGGGCAATGTGGTGAGCAGCTTTAGAATCAATGGTAACCGAAAAGAAGGCATTTAAGTACGGCACAACAACACAGTTAACACCAGAAATAACAAATGATCCACAATATCTGGGTGTTAAAATACATTAAAGAACATGCTTTGGGTAAGATACAGGTTAGAGATGCTAGAAAACATAAGGTGAAATAACATAAGCCAAAGGTATTAAACCCCTGATTATGAGCACTTATGATGATTAGCTGCAAAATGGTTTGGTGTAGTCCTGCCTAGGTCTGTGATTTCATGTCATTGTTATTTTTATATTTAAAGATTGTTACGAAGAAGTGCAAAGTCATAACAATTACAGTCCAGAAACGTTGTTTTTTTTTTTTTTTTTTTTTTTTTAAAGAAAGTCCTCAGACCAGTCGGCTGTTTTAAGGGAAGTTGTTGTAGTAGTCTCTCTTTAGGCTACCCTGTAAGCAGTCATGCGGGTGTAGTTTTTGCGGTGACTCCTGGCCGCCCACAGGAACAAAGCAGCTGCCATCATCTGCAGAGGAAAGGATATGAGGGCGAGGTAGAGGGACCAGCCCAGCGAGCCCTCCACCCCTTCTGGTGGTGGCGAATACTGTTGGAGCAAATCCACACCGGCCAGGAAACAGCAGACGGTGCCCAGAGTGCAAAGACCTGATGAGTAAAAGACGTAAAAGATGAACACCACGAAACAGCAAAATTTAAGCACCTCATTGTGTTCATAGAGGTGTGAAGGCAGTAGGAAGAAAAGAAAACAGAATGAATTTATATGTTGTGTCAGCTGAAACTAAACTACAACAACCGCCGCCGCAGATTAATGCTGAAGCCAATAAAAATCTAAACTGCAGCAGCTGGATCCTGGCTCCAAAGAAACTCCACTAGTATTCAATTCACTGAGACAATCACAATCACGGAAAATACTAATTTATTTAATATTTACCACAATCGTGATTTTGTTCATACAGCGTAATATAGCAGAGCCATAAATAAAGAAATAAAGGCCACCCGTGCTACCGTCAGAGGAAATTATTATTACACTTTTATTACATCTAACATGAAATGGCACATACTATGCACATGCATTTAATGAGTGAGGCAATTGTTTAGACCCTCATCTAGTAACTAAAATGAGAACACAGGACTCAGGATCTGTCTGATTAAGCTCAGATGATGATTGATGACATCATATGTTTGCTTTACTGTAATTAATCAAAGCAAAAGAAAGCTTTCAGAGGTTTGTGCGTCTGAGAAAGTAAAACGGTTAAAGTAGTCCCAATCAGGTGGGGATGTACGAGGAAGAACTCACCTTACAAGAAGAAGACCACAAGCAGCACCACCAGGCTGATGTAAGTTTTAAGTTTGAGAATCACCAGCTGGACACGTGTTAGGCACAAAAGGCGCTGGCGGCATATGGCGTGCCATACAAATACCCGCGACAATTGTTGTTTGCTACATTTGTTCCACCAAAAAGGCACATCCCAGCTACCGTGCCTTGACTACTTTAGTGTACATGCTTACTGACATCAATTGACACACGTCAAATTATGCAGCGCTATGCGATGTAGTGCGTTTGTGTTATACGATAACGAATAGTCTGCATTGAGTTGAATTTAGTATTATGTTGGAGAATTAACCGGTAGAGCATGTATTTTAATGTCAGTAGATTTTTTTCAATGACTGTTAGTTTAAAGAAGTGCACAGCAGCAGCTCTGCCTCTGTCTGCTCCTCTAAAACATACTGTGGTGAGTTCACAATGTAAAAAGGATATCATACATTTAGGAAGGTGTTTGCTTGACTAACGGGAGTCTCTTGCTACAGTACTCTCCACCACCCCAAACTTAAATTCCAACGTCCCTTTAGAAAATCACAGATGTTATGCCATTTTGTGCCATAGTCCATGGCAGGAATTGGGGAATATGCATGCATTTCTCTCACCTGCGAGTAGATGGAGCACTCCCACACCCAAGGTGGGGGTGAAGCTGCGGCACAGGCAGGCGCAGACCCCAACAAGGCCACCGAGGAACACCAAAGCCAGAGACACCAAGGGTAGGAGAAACTGGCACCTCCACAAGTCTGAAAACGGAGAGAACATTAACAAAAAAAACCTACATACAAAAACATTATCGTATGTTCAAAGATGTTAGGTGCACGTTAGGACCGTGATCGGAGGGAAACAGTGCAAATCATCAAAGGTAATTGGGACATTTTGGTCACCTAGAAATGTCTTATTCAGCGTTACCTGGTAACTTAAGGGATTTGCTAATTTTCTGTTCTGCCATACATGCAGATGAACGGCGCAAGTACCCAGAGGTCCGCGTTTACACGCTGGTAAAACTCCGCTGGATGTCTCCGTTCAAAAGGGTTTGAAATCGGCAACTTTTCCCTCTTTAGCGTTTAGCTTAGCGCCATTGCAACCATAAAACACTGGCTTGTCACCCACCTCAGCTTTTCACAGTCTATGGCTAAACATCACTTCACAATAGTGGTCTGTAAGTCTGGTGAAACTGGGTTAAAATGGAAGGAATGGCAGGATAAACAAAAAAAACTTTGTGTAATCTACAGCCGATGTTGGGGAGTAACAGAATACATGTACCAGTGTAACTGTATTCCGTTACAGTTACAATTTAAATAGTTGGTATTTAGAATACAGTTACATTGTTTGTTTTTTTTAAAGATCATATTTTGGGCATTTTAGGCCTTTAATTGACAGGACAGCTGAAGACATGAAAGGGGGGAGAGGGAGAGGGAGGGGGAGAGAGAGAGAGAGAGAGAGAGAGAGAGAGAGGAGAGGAGAATGACATTGCAGCAAAGGGCCGCAGGTCGGAGTCAAACCCAGACCCGCTGCATCGATGAGTAAACCTCTATATATGGGCGCCCGCTCTACCAACTGAGCTATCTGGGCGCCCAGAATACAGTTACATTGTTGAAATCAATGGATTACATGACGATACTTCTGTTTCACACAGTTTATTCACTCTCTAAATAAATTAAGGCAACTCCATGCATTTCCCAGAAACCCCAATATGAAAACGAAAAAATGAGCTATTTGCGTGATCACTGATAGAGGTAGAGATGGAGCCGGAATCGGCACAACAGAGCCAGGGCGGGAATGCGTTTCTATCTTGGAAATTCAAACAGCATCTCACATTAAAGAAAGAGAAGGGAGAACGAAATATAACTGTGCAGTGCAACCAACCTCCTTTCAGCGTCCAAATTACTCCACCTCCAAGCTGAAGAAGCATCTTAAAGTATTTTTTTTTTTTTAATTAGCCAAGGGTAGTCATCTGCTGTAGATTTACTGGTCACCTTGCTATTTTATAGTTGACGTGTGACTTTACATTCTCCTACGTGCTGATTTACTAGTCCCAGAGCCGTTGAAAGACTGACTAGCTCCGTTTGACATGCTAGCTAACGTTAGCTAAAATTAGCTCGCGGTAGTTTAAACTGCGGTTAGATTTTTGTAGTATGCAGTTCGGGACTACAAATACAACAATCTATCTGCTTGTTCAGGTACACATTCAGCCAGTTGGAACAGAAGAACACACCAGAATAGGCCTGTTTAGTAAGCTGTATGTGATGGCCGCATTCCTACACTTATAAATTCCAATTCAATGTGGAAGTAATCCAAGTATTCAGAATACGTTACTCAGATTGAGTAACGTAACACGTTAGAAATTACATTTTTGGGCATGTATTCTGTAACGGAATACGTTTTGAAAGTATCCTTCCCAACACTGTCTACAGCCATAGGGAGAACAGAGTAGACTCACATGTTCTCAGCAGATCCTCTTCGTTGTTATGGATTCCAGGGTATTTATACTTTGGTCTAAACTGCTGAGGAAGAGTGAAGCTCACACACTGCGTCTCCATCTTCGGATCTAACGTCAGAATCAGAGAGCAAAAATTCAACAGAGCTGTCATCATTTACCCATACACAGGCTGTGATGTAGGGTTGGGCAGCATGAGGATATACAGTACAAGAGACAATAGAAATGTGTTATTCCTCATTATTTATGTTGAGTTAAATATCCCCTTTATTGTCAGTGGTTGTATTGCTGCAAAATCGATGAGCTGAAGTGTTTTATGACAATATTGGAGTAACAGGTAGGGATGCACCGATTCAACTTTTCCTTTTAACTATCACCCTCAAGTAGGGCTGGGCAATATGGAAAAAATCAAATATCACAATATTCTTGACCAAATACCTTGATGTCATGTCATCAGAAATGTGGATTTAATGACAAAGTGTGTAAAGGCAAATAATAGAACAGCTAGAACAGTCTGTTGAGTTCAGAAAATTACATCACTTTACTCTAATGCAGCCTTCAAAACCAGGAAAAGACCACACTTAATATATTACGATTTTACGATATCCAAAATCTAAGACGATATCTAGTCTCATATCACGATATCAATATAATATCGATATATTGCCCAGCCCTACCCTCAAGTAACTTTTAAAGCTAGACAAAACTTTTTTTTCTGTACCGTTTTAAATCATTATCTGCTTGATCTGATGCTCTAGACATTATTTGTATTGCTTCCACCTTTTATTAAATGAAACATTCTTGATGTTTTCTCAAACATTTAAGTCACATTTTCCTGTAATGCAGCCAGACATATTTGTGTTAAAAGTTCTTAACTACAATTTAAAATAATCAATGTCAGGCATACGTATAAGCCTGCCTGCATAACATGAGTTAATAATGGGAGATCTACAGAACCTATTAGTGTGGGATTAAGGAAGCGTTGTGAAAGCTGTAGAGATGTCATATTTTGAAGAGGGGAGGGGCATACCTGGCTCTTTGAACCAGTGGGACTGGCTGGGTACCAGTATGCACCTCCACCACAGTCCCAGGGTGCCGTTCAGGCGGAACATGGTTTCACTGTAAGTCTTCTCATCAAACTCTCCATTGAAGAACTCCTCTCTGAGCTCGGAGGCGTTGCTCCCCTCACGTTTGACTGGTGGACAGCTGTACTGGTACCAGTGCTGCGTTCCCACAGCCACAGAGAGATACACTGTCGCCAGCAGGCTCAGCACCGAGCCGATGACCAGAGCTGTGGCATAGCGATTGTCTACCATGGTCTAGAATGAAGACAGCTTGATTTGAGGCTGTGTTTACAAGAAGGAACTGCTCTCTGGTGATAATTAAAAAAAAATCAAAATGCAGTTGGGCATTCACTGTGTGATGGTTACAAATTATATTTCCGCTTGGTATTTAGGCACCACGGCATGTCTGTTAAGTATTGTCAGGTAGTATGCCAGTGTCAAGAGTAGCTCAACATGATACTCTATTTAATCAATGTCCCAAACACAGATGAGGCGTTCACAACCTGCCGAAGAAGCAAAGATACACACAGGTTAATGTTTAGCTGGCTAATGTTTTAAGTGTCAAATGCTGTATTATATCCTGTTTACGTAGTTGTTTAACCGAATTGGTAAGCTACAAATGACAACAGTAAGGTGTTGTTAGCTTGTTGTTAGGGACGTTGCAGCTAATTAACTGTTTCATTCAGCTAATAATAACAAATGTACAACTAGCTAAGTTAGCATCTTACTAACGTTAGCTAGCTAGCTAACGCACTTATCTAGCTAGTCACAGCTGGCTGCATACGTATGGAGACATTCCACTCAACGTTATAGATTTAACTCAAGGTCGTTGTTTACCTCATCGATGGACAAAACTTCTTAATATTAGCGTTATTTTTTCTGCTCGTTGGACTTCAAGCAGCCCTCCGCACTCTTCTTCTACGTTGATAGGTTTTCTTCTTCCTTTTGATTTTTGACGGTGGTTAGGCGCACTAGCGCCCCCTTGTGCTTCGGAGCGTGGACCAGATAGCAAACCTTGCTCAAGAGAAATTTTGAAAAAAGACAATCTGCCGGTACTACTTAAGAGCATCATTATTGTCGTAATACAATTTTCAACAGTAAATTGTCCTGTTCAGCTCCTATCTTGATCAGTTGTAGGGGTCCTTATCTAAAAGCGTTTGTTTATATTCTGTTTATAGGGGATCATTGAGAGTAGTATCAAGGTTCAGAGTATGATGGGAAATCATTTTAAAGTTAATATAAGCTACATATCAGCAGTCCCACAATGTATCTGTAGTTGTATGATAATATATAGTATTTCCCAGATGTTTTTCACAAGTAAAACATTCTCCAAAACACAGGCTGCTATGATGTTTTGCTTTAATTAGCAGTATTCCCTTTGTGAAGATAAAATGTTATGCAGAATCAATGAGGTAGAAATGCCCACAGTTGATGTGATGGTTACATACAATATGTGACTAAAAACACATTTCTTCACTTTTTATAAAAAGACACATCCACATCTACAACTGCATGGCCACACAGTAGATTTCATTGCAAGGCAGGGTGGGATATTTGAGATGCTGAGAGTGCTGCCTGTTGAAGAATGCTCTGTCAAATATTCATACCAAATAACCTACATTGATTGATTTAAAAAAATATATTTTGTTAATGTTCTGTTGGCTTAAGTGTACCTACGCTGTAAATCATGTGTTGTTGAGAAACAGGTGAATTTATTTCTAGGTATTGTGCCTTTTGTTTTAAGATGCAGGTGAATGTCTTTAATGTGCTGTTGGCATTAATCGTGTGTATGTGCGCTGTAAATCCTGTTGAGGTACAGGTATATTTAGTCATTGGCTTTTACTTCCCACTGTCTCATAGCCTGCCTATGCCGGTGCTGTTTGTAGTTTGACTGGACTGTTGCATTCAGGATGGGGGTGGCAGTAAACTCTACACTACAAGGCCCTGAGCTGCAGGGAGCCTCTTCCAGCTCCAGAACAGTCACATTGTTGGGTGCAGCTGTGCTGAGGATATTGGCAGGGACAAAAAGCGTCACCTGCGGGCCTCGGGTCGGCCAGTAACGTCCAATGTTGAAGCCATTAATCCAAACTTGCCCCTGAAAAAAAAGACAAAGGACTGATTAATTATAAGTATTCTGTATTTGCATTGTGTTTTGAAATACGTCTTTCATGAAATTACAAAACCACAACCGACGCTTTAAAACCTTCACAGATGAGATACTCTGATTGTGCCCATGCTAGGGAATATCTTAAAATGATCAAACAGCATGTATTTTATTAGCACTTTTTTGTTTTCACCACATTTAGAGTAGGGCTGCAGCTAAATATTATTTTTAATTATTCTTATTTGTTATTATCTACAAATGTGAGTAAATCAGGCTGATATTTTCAATTATGATCCATTGCGTTTTTCCATCTAGTTAAACTCCTCAACATGCGTATATACCTGTAATTTATTATTTTGTGGTCTAAAATACTGAAAATGGCTTTAGTTCTAACTAGATGTCTTGTATGGGCAACACACCTTCCTCCATTTGGGCAGTTGGATGTAGGTGTCCTGGGGGAGGGCTGGGATGCCGCCAGGAATGATGAAGCTTCCCTCGTAGAAGGCTGGAAGGGAGAGAGCAGCAGGCTGAGGTGGGTCTGTTGGTTTCGTTTCACCGAGAAGGCCCTGACTGACCGCCTCATCGATTCTGAGGCTGTACATGGTCCAGCCGGTGAGCATATCTTTCCCCAGAGTCAGGTTGGACACTAGGCCCTGTGCAGCAAAGAAACCAGACAGAAAGAGCAGAGAATTCACACTGACATCCCAGCATGTTGGAAACTGTAAAGTTTTACTTCACACATTTTTTTCAAATTGAAATATAACATATCATTTGGTTGCAGTTACATCTAATCTGTAAATTAAACTGTTTTTAGGCTTGTGTAATCTGAAATCTGAAACCCAGTAAAGCCTTGTGACACCTGTAGCCTATGTCAAAGCAGTAACTTTAAAATGTAGCTGGAAAAAAATAACCTTAAGGTCGTTGATGTATTTTCCATAGTTGATTCTGCCCATATTCTCCACCAGTATGTCCACCTGACTGCCAGCTTTCCCAGTCACTTTGACAGTTATGGCTTTGTTCCTTTCAAGAATCCCCACAGCCACCTAGAGAAGAAATCAGCAATGTTATATCAGAAATAATCACTTTGCTACATTTTTTACGAGAAATATGTATAATAAAAATTCTTCTTCTTCCTCTAAATTTTTATCTATCTTAAAATAAAAAATATGAACAAATCTACAAAAAGGAGTTTAAGTTCTCTAATTTCAAATGTTGTCTAAACACAAGCAACCGTACAAGAACTGGTGCTAATCTAAAATTGGTACAATGATGAAGGTGCTGGGGACGTATTTAGTACCAATGAAGTTTTCTGACTTTTGACGGCCAGCGTTATGTTTAGCTATCTGGGGATAAAAGCAACAAAAGGCATGTGCATGGACTTGCATGTAATATTTGATAAGAAACAATCAGACTCACCCCGTCCACTGACACATAGGCTCTGTCATGGACCCCGTTCAGTGGAGATGACAGAGGAGTTGGTGTGCTGCAGTTAACAGGCAGTGTAGTCCTGTACAGCACATAACCAAAGGCCTACAGAACAAATAGGAAAGAGGCACATCTTGAACAAATTAAAAATCAATCATACAGTTTGACAAAATATTGCTAATGAACTTGAAACTTACTACATAAAACAGAAAAAAACATTAAAGGATACCTGGTTCAGTTCAATGAAAGTCTGAGGATACATGCTTTTAACGGGACCAGAGAAAGACAGTGTTTCTAAGGCATCTGATATCGTCTGGAGCTGCGGTGGCAGAGGTTTGCTTTTTAATACTTCATGTTTTAAATCATGTGACAAAAAGTTTTTTAATGGTGAGTTCATAGAAACACAGGGTCAACTGAGTACCTACCTTTTTCATCCCAACAGTCCCATATGCATACTTTGGAGTTGTGGGTGGTATTGGTCCCTCTGGTATCTTATGGTACTGTTGTGAAAGGATACACAAGTTCTTTCAGATAAGTATACTCTACTGTACATAAGTTAAAAAATATGAATGTAATACTTGTGGTTGTTGCACATTAATAACACCTCTGTATTTGACACAAACAGCTGAAGTGATATTTAAAAGCAAAACTAAAGGGCCTGCACTAGTGTTCTTACCATTTGGATCACCTCTCGAATAGCAAAGTACTTCTCTGTGAGGTCTCCTGCTTCCGTGAGCGGGGCATCGTAGTCGTAGCTCGTGGGCTGTGGGCTGTATGGCGTGTTGGCACCTGAGATATCAGGAGGCAATCAGAGGGGGAGTTTCTTCTTAAGGCAATCAATTTTGCAACACACAAGAAGTGGTTCTGCTGTAAGTCTGTTGAAGTGCACTCACCATTCCAGTATCCAAAGTTTGTTCCTCCTATGAACATGTACCTGGGAGGAGCGAAATCAAACTGAAATGTAGACAGAAATGAAGCACACGTAGATTCTAACAACTTTAAACTATTTAGAAAGTTATTCCCTCTCTTCAAGAGAGTGTATTCTGCAGATGTACATTATGTAACATACTAACCAACTAATTTGTTGGCTGGAGAGTCACCATCATAGCAACTTGTTTACATTTCCAGCATCAGCTGATCAGCTTCCAGTGTATTACTGGGTCTAAAACTGTCATAGAAATCTGTAGACTCACAGGTTAACGTTTGCTCCCACGGCCAGCATCTCATTGAGGGACTTGGCCACTATGGCGGACGACACGACAGAGTGAGGTGACCCCCAGTGGTCCAGCCAGCCAGTGTAAAATTCAGAGTTCACCTGTTAACACAGGACAAACCCCTATGAGCGTCTGAGAGAAAATCTAGCGTGGTTCAAAAATCACAAACCGTATTGAGGAAAATACTTGCCAAAGGTCCATGAGGTTCAGCGTGTCTCTGTGCAGCAAAGGCAGCGGTTACATTTCCACCTAACAGCATCAAAACACAAAGATAAGCTCACATGTATTTGTGCAACTTCCTCATGACTTCTGACTAAGTCAATGTGAGGAAAAAACAGAAGCTGACCACTAATATCGCAACTACTGTAAAATGTCATGTATTAGTCTGATCTCAAGTTGCCTCTACAATACATAACCAAACCTTTAACCAGCGATCAATATTTGCTTATATTACATTGCATTGACTAGACACCTGACACACCTACCTGGCCCAAAGTCCACAGTGGCGTAGAGACCTTGTATTGAGCCACACTTGAGGTAGTTGAGCCCAGCTCCATCTGTGGTGAAGAGCACCACCTCCTCGCCCAGGTGAGACCGGAACAGTTTGCTCAGGTGGCGCATGTAGTTGTAGTCACAGGCGAAATAACTGCCATATTCATTCTCCACCTACCAAACACAGGCACAGCAGAAGGGAGATGTTATTTTACTTATTGAATTAAGTACTGTAATGATATCTAATGCACAACAACAGACACAGACCTGCAGAAATCAGTCCAGGACTCACCTGCACAGTGATGATAGGACCACCGTTCTGGTAGAGGTAAGGCTTCATCATCGGCAGTAACTTCCCCATCCACTTATCTACTGCTGCGATGTAATCTGAAATACACAAAGTATAGTGTTGTATGTACTGCAGCATGCAACTACGACTATATTTCATTATTACCTGCGCCCAAGGAGGTCATGGTTTTGGCTTGGGTTTGTTTTTAGGTTTGTTTGTTTGTTTGTTTGTTTGTTTGTTTGTCTGTCAGCAGGATCACGGAAAAACAACTGGCCATGAAATTTGATGGAAGGGTGTTTCATGGGCCAAGGCAGAACCCATTCAATTTTGGAGCAGATCAGAATCATGGGGCGAATACACAAATTATTTTCTTTATTTTTATGTTAACATTGTGAGATAGGGCATTTTTTTCTGCATTCATCTGGTGTCGGAATAATCCGAAAATTAGTTTCCAACTGGAAAAATTCACACTGTATTAACACTGTGAGGTAGGGTGTGCCTCGGAAGAGGTCCGCCCTTCTAGTTCATCTTGTTTTTCTTCTTACCTGAATCTGAGGACCGCAGCACAATGTCTTTTTTGTTGAGAAGCCAGGCAGGCAGCCCACCCTGAATACACATAGAACAGTGTTTTTGGTGCAACTTAAATGGAAGGTCAAGCTCAAATTAATTCAAAGGGATACTGCATCACAACTCCATGTTTTGAGTAACCCCCCTTTGTACACTTCAAAGGTGGCTTTAAAAAAGTTTCTAGTTGTGTCCTTCATGAACAACAATGATCGTGGTCCTCTTAAAATCCCGTCAGTTACAATAGATTCCAGTTCTCATACTGGAAAACAAACACCAAACTTCCATATATATATCTGGTGGGGATAAATATGACTAGTTTATGTACTGTTGGGTGGCTCAGTCTTTAAATGCATCATATTTTATAATTTGATCAGATGGTTGTTTGTATAATCTTGATCTCTAAAGTAACAACTAACTATAGCTGTCAGATACATGTGGTGTAAAAAGAACAATATTTCCTGAAATGTGTTGAAATAAAAGCATAAAGTAGCATGAGATGAAAATTCCTCAAGAGTTTGATATGTTCCGCATTTCTTTCTTTTTAAATTGTCTCTGAAACTCTATCAAAAACTCAAAATGTGTACATTTACTGACAACCCACACTCACCATGTCCCACTCTCCACATATGTAGGGTCCAGGCCGAAGGATCACCACTAAACCAAGATCTTGGGCCAGCTTAAGGAAATATTCCACATCTCTATCTCCACCAAAATTGTACCGGCCTGGAGACTCCTCGTGGTAGTTCCATGGAATGTACCTTCAACGTTAAAAAAAAGTGTGAATATAATCCCAACACACACACTCTAGTTATTTATGTAGGTTGTGGCTAGCTAATATACACATGAGATCAGGATAGTCCCCTCTTTATTAATATGCTTTACCGGAAGTCCTGGTTACATACATTTTATACAATTGCATTCCTTTATATACACTGTATTAGGGCTGCACAACAGGAGGGAAATATCTAATTGCAATTATTTTGACTGATATTGTGATTGCGATATGATTCATGATATTGGAGGAAATGATCATTTTTGTATTATTATTCTAATTTTCATTGAAAAATATTACATTTAAAAAATTTAAATGATTATAGTGTGATTTTTGTGAGAATCTGTACCAAACAAAGTTTTTTTTCTTTAGTCTGTACGATGGGATTTGTAGGCCGGGACGTCTCTTGAACACCACAATATTAAATTCAGAATGGTTTGACACATATTTTGCCTTTAACAAATATTGCGTCCCCCTGTGATTTGGATATTGCACTAGTCCATATTGCGATTTCGATACAATTGCGATTTAATTGTGCAGCCCTACACTGTATATACCGTAGACAATAAAGTCTCTCTTAATGTATGTCTATAATATTACACATACGTTAAAAACAACTAATGACAAAACATATCAAAGATTTGCCGTTTGTCACCTAAACAGGTATGTCAGGTATAGAGAGGATTGTGTAGAGAGGTGTGACGTAGAGATTTAAAGACCACTATCAGTGCAGTTACTTATTCTATCCACTATGCTGTTAACACCAGCAATTCTGAGGAAGTTTGTGAATCTGTATGTGGTCTAATGGCCTGTCAACAGATGTACAGCTCTATTGATCACTCATTGAATCTGGTCTATAAGGTACTGATGATCAAGTTAAACTAACAAATTTGATATGAAACCCCTAAGATGAAATGACAATACACTCGCACATCCCAGTGGATGTTTTTGCAGGAGGATTATCAATCAACCTGCTGTGTCCATCATAACTTCTGAAATCCCAAAGTGACATCTTCAAATGTCTTTTGACATACAATAATCTCCCTCCTCCTTGATTAGTTTTTTTGTATTGAAGCCAGTTGAAACAAGCACAGTCTCAACAACATTCTGCAATTAAAACAACCTACCAAAGTCAGAGTAAAGCATAAAGAGAACGTTAAGGTAAACCTACGTCTGGATGGCATTCAGGCCTGCCATGTACATCTTGAGCAGTCGATCCTTCCAGTAGACTCTGGGGATCCGGCTGTAATGGATGCTTCCTGATATGTAACGAAACTCTTGCCCATCTCTCCGAAAGCAGTCGTTCTGGTAATCCACGCTGAATGAACGAGGTGCCGCAAGCTGCAGGCCAACACATCATAATATGACTCATGAATGTTCATCATAAATCAGTTCATGTTGTGTTACATGATGAGGTTAAAGTTTCATGTTTTTATAGTACAGGGCTGACTTTAGGAATGTGTCATTTAGACATGGTAACCTGTCCTTGACTGTACACTAAAGGTTGTGAATAATGTGTAAGAAAATATTTTTTCGTTGTTTTAGTAATATATAGGCCTGTACAGACAGACAGACAGACACACACACACACACACACACACACACAATACTGACTTGACTTCTGGATTAAAAAACAAATATACAAACACACAAGACTGATGTTAACATGCCTTTGGCACTATCAAAAAGCATTAATAACTCCCATTAAGATTGTTGTGTAGTGTATGTTCTGTGTATTTCAAGAAATGCAATCAAATTGACAGCAGGTTCCAGCCCTGTTTTGAATTATAAAACCAGATCAAATCAATCTGTTTTGATCAGTTGTAATGTTATTGGAATGAAGCTGCAGGTAGGCCTATGGCTCCTTTAATATCGAGAATCGAGACTATAAAAACATTTAAAAACTCAGAGGTAACTTACTGTTTGTCCAAACAGCAGCAGCAGCAGTATGCTTCCAAATCTGAGCAGAGACATGATTAGTCCTCACACGAGGCGTTCTGTCCGGTTTAAGTACATTAAATGAATGCACCTTTTCATGCAGTGTGTAGGTTACTTCGACACATCCAGCTACAGTTCTTACTTCCCTGAGTACGCTGTGCTATTTTGAATGAGTGAGACATCATGAGTTGCGGAAGTAAAATCATGTGATCATGTGTATTGTTGTGGTGTAAAAACCTATACAGTCTATGGTAAAAACGCTTTTTAATCAGTAGGTGGCAGCAGTGTCGCGCGTTTTATTTATGAGGAAAGGGGGTTGTAGCCGATTCTGTGGTCTGGCACGGACCAGTGGTCACTGCCACTAGGGGCGCTAAAGACACTGGTCGCGACCATAGATTGTATATATAATATATACAGTCTATGGTCGCGACCAGTGTCTGGTTGACCAGGTTGACTGTGTAGTTATTGCTGGTGATTTCAACATTCATGTTGACAACCCCCAGAATAGAGGGACCAAAGAACTGTGTTGTATTTTTGAGAACTATGGACTGACTCAGCATGTGACGGAGCCCACACACAACAAGGGGCACACTCTGGACTTGATTATCTCGAAGGGTTTGAACATTTCCAAGGTTGTGGTGACTGATGCTGCTCTCTCTGATCATTCCTGTGTTTTCTTTAATGGCACTATCTCTGTGCAAAAAAAGTGTCCAAACAAAGTTAATAAAAAAAACGGTATATCACTGACAACACCAGTGAAACATTCATTCAGCTTTTCTCGTCCACACCCACCCTCTCAGGGGTCTCAGTCACTGAGCTTGTAGACAATTTCAATTGTAAAATTACAAATGTTATTGACGCCATTGCTCCCATTAAGGTAAAAACTGTCTCTGATAAGAAAAGATCTCCATGGAGAAATGCCATACTGGTAAGAACAGAAAAAAGAGAGTGTCGAAAAGCAGAACGCAGGTGGCGAAAACTAATCTCCAGGTCCACTACAACACCTATAAAGAGAGACTTCGCATTTATAATTTGGAACTGAGGAATGCAAGGCGGTCCTTCTTCTCGGACATTATTGCCAAAAACAATAATAATTCACGTGCTTTGTTTGCTACTGTTGATAGGTTAACAAACCCTCCAGTACCAGTAGCATCTGAACTTTTATCCACCAAGGCCTGCAATGATTTTGCCACCTTCTTCAATGACAAAATTCAGAAAATTAAACAAACAGTCAGTGCTTCCATATCGAGTACAGGGTATGTGTTGTCACAGTGTCCAGGCAAAACAGATTCCAATATGACCCAATTTCATATGATTAACCGTAAAAACCTGGAGGACATTATACAACATCTGAAAACCTCCTCCTGCTGCCTTCATATTCTACCAACAGGCCTTTTCAAAAATGTTGCAAATTGTTTGGCTACAGATCTTCTACAGATTGTAAACACGTCTCTTCTCTCAGGTATCTCCCCACAGGCCCTGAAAACTGCAGTCATTAAGCCACTCTTAAAAAAGAACAATCTAGACACGTCACTAATGAGCAACTATAGGCCGATATCAAACCTTCCATTTTTAAGTAAAATCATTGAAAAAAACTCAACAACTGAACCTTTTCTTGTCACTAAAAAAAACAGTTTTGATGCCTTCCAGTCAGTCGGGTTTTCGACCACACCACAGCACTGAGACAGCTCTTGTTAAAGTCTTTAATGACATCCACTTAAACACAGATAGTGGCAAAATTTCAGTCTCGGTATTACTTGATCTCAGTGCTGCATTTGATACGGTCTACCATGACATATTACTAGACCGATTGGAAAACTGGGTTGGCCTTTCTGGCTCAGTACTAAAGTGGTTTAAGTCTTATTTAAAGAATAGGGACTACTTTGTGTCTATAGGGAATTATACATCTGAGCATACAAATATGACGTGCGGAGTTCCCCAAGGCTCAGTTCTGGGGCCTCTCCTGTTTAACATCTACATGCTTCCACTGGCTCAAATTATGGAAAACAACAAAATAAGTTACCATAGTTATGCGGATGACACACAAATTTATATAACCTTATCGCCAGGGGACTATAGTCCAGTACAACAACTGACTAAGTGCATTGAACAAATTAACGACTGGATGTGCCAGAACTTTCTTAAATTAAATGAAGAAAAAGCTGAGGTGGTTGTTTTTGGAGAAAAAAGAGGAATGATTAAAAGTCAGCACTCAGCTTCAAACGATAATGTTAACAACAACAACAGACAAAGCCATAAATCTTGGTGTAGTCATGGACTCAGACCTGAATTTTAACAGCCACATTAAGACAATTACAAAGTCAGCCTAATACCACCTTAAAAATATATCAAGGGTTAAAGGACTTATGTCTCAGCAGGACTTGGAAAAACTTGTCCATGCTTTTATCTTCAGTAGACTTGACTACTGTAATGGAGTCTTTACAGGTCTCCCTAAAAAATCAATCAGACAGCTGCAGCTGATTCAGAACGCTGCTGCTCGAGTCCTCACTAAGACCAAGAAAGTGGATCACCTCACTCCAGTACTGAAGTCTCTACACTGGCTTCCAGTGCCTCAAAGAATTGATTTCAAAATACTTTTGTTGGTTTATAAATCACTAAACGGTTTAGAGCCAAAATACATTTCTGATCTGCTAGTACACTATGAACCACCCAGACCTCTCAGGTCGTCTGGGACAGGTCTGCTTGTTGTCCCCAGAGTCAGAACTAAACAAGGGGAAGCAGCGTTTAGTTTCTATGCTCCACATATCTGGAACAAACTCCCAGAAAACTGCAGGTCTGCCGCAACTCTCAGTTCTTTTAAATCAAGGCTGAAGACTTATCTATTTGATGTTGCCTTTCTTTAAATAACTGTTCATTTGTTATACTGAAGTTGCATTGTTGACACTGTATGACAATCTATATAAGCATATAAAGAGAAATTCCTATTTTATCTGCTTTTATATATTTAACTGTTTTAATTGCTCTTCAATGTTTAATTTCTTATACTGCACTGTAACTTTTATTCTTGTATTTTATCTGTTTTAATTTTTTTTAATCTGTTTTCATGTAAAGCACTTTGAATTGCCCTGTTGCTGAAATGTGCTCTACAAATAAAGCTGCCTTGCCTTGCCTTTCTCATTGTGTTGGCAACACTGTGCTGAATAAATGTAAAAATAATTTAAAAATAATCATTATCTTTTGTCTGTCAAATATTATTGATCATTACTATTAATAGAAATCATAATAACAATGATTAAATTACTATTATTAGTCGTAGTTGTATGAGTAGTACTATCGACTATGCAGGTCCGTGTCTTCCTGACTGGTTTAAACTTTACCAATGTGTTGCATTTTAAAAGAACAATCATCGAGTGATCAGGTGCTGGATCAATCAAGATGATTCGACTGTTACTTTTGTTAGGCTACTTAAGTTGAATTTTCAATTAAACTTTTACATTTTTGTATTTCATTTGATGTTGCTTTGTCACTCAACTATACATTATTTCCTCCACTACATTTATTTGACATTAGTCTAATCTAAGTCTAGTTCTAGATCATGATTTGATACAAAGGGTAATGTGAAAATAGTGATCAATAACATTGGATAGACAAACGATTATGGCTTCTCACATTAGGCGATTCTGCTAACACAGTGAGAAACGTGAAAAGTTGTATTAAAAATAAATACAAACAAACACTCCACAGATCACTCAACTGGTCCAAACAACAGAACAGATCACAGAGGAAGTGGTCAGGACCAGTTTTTTTACTGCCCTTTGTGCCAGTAAGAAGCTGGTCATGACCGCTGTGCCACTGGTCGTGACCAGTGTCTTTAGCGCCCCTAGTGGTTGTGACTACTGGTCTGTGCCAGAGACCAGCTGGTCCGTGCCAGAGACCAGCTGGTCCTGACCACACAGATCTTCATAATCAATAATAATAACAATAATAAATATTAATATATCTGATATAGTGTATTTTATAGACAAAAGATTATGATCTCTGACATTTATCCAGCTATCAGTGCTGCCAAAATGACAGGAAAGGAGAGAAAATACTAAAGCCGCTTCACAGACCACAGGGACCACAGGGCAGACCAGTGAGGAGCTGGTCGCGACCAGTGTCTTTAGCGCCCCTAGTGGTTGTGACCACTGGTCCCTGCCAGAGACCATGGTCCCGGGACAGACCACGGAATTGGCTACAACCCCTGTTGTTTATGAGGCTTGAAGGTAAAATGACGTGAGAGCTATATCCAAATGTGAGAGGGCATCAGCATTAGCAAAATTCCCTAACACATTCCTCATTCCAAATGAAATAAAAGAAGTCCACATGAAAACATTACATACATAGATACTACCCTTGGAATAAAGTATTACATACATTTAAATCAGATATTTCTCCAGTATGTTGTTTCTGTAAAACAAACTGAAACTGAATCACGTCTCACATTCTCTGTGAATGTAGCTACTCAAAGAGTTCTGGGTTGATGTTGCTCTATTGCTTTACCAACGTTTTAATGGATTAACACCAATATAAGAAGATATGGACTTTTTTCGGAATTGTATTACGGACTCCCATTTTACTGATATGTCTGGCACATAGGCCTACATATGGCTAGAGTGCTTCAGATCACACCTAATGTCCGTATGTTCTGTATTAAACTACAATATGTCTTTGAATCTGTTTTTATGATAGTAACAAATAAAGACAGCTATTAAGACCTCTCACATAATTGGTAAAATACTCTGTAATAAAAATATTTAAGTTGTATAATATGTTTAAGTTACATCCCCCTTGTACATCTTTCTGTTAAATGCATGGATTTTTGTTTTTTGTCTTGTTTTTTGCCATATTTGTTATTGTTTTTTTCATGTTCAATTACAAGATGTTAATGGTCATTGATATTTTTAGCCTACCTCTATGCAAATGTGTTTTGTAATATTTTAAACATGATCAATTAAAAAAAAAAAAAAAAAAAAAAAAACTTTAGCAGAAGTCGTATTCCACGAGGGAGCAGAGGCACCTGCAAAACCAACTTTAAAACACACAATGAAAAAAATAATTAATACAAATCTGGTCTAAAAACATAAACAGAAGATGGATCAGAGAGAGAAAGGGTAGAAATGTTCAGATAAGATTTTTATATTGCATTGGCTACACAATAACATGTTTTTATGGGAAATGTGTAGGACACAAAATATAAAAAATGACAACTTCATGAATAGATTTTCATTTTAAGTGCACTTTATTCTCATTAAATTACGACTTTGCAAATCTCAGAGAACACAGATGGGATGAGTTATATTTTAAATTTGCAGAAAGTTTTGAACATGAGAAGAAATCTTCCTGAAAAAACATTAGCTATTACAGGGGTTTATAAATGAATTAAGAAAATAATAAATGTATCATTGCGGTGAGCAGGTGCCACATAAATAATAATAATAATACATTTTATTTAAAGGCGCCTTTCTCGGCACTCAAGTACAGGGATAGGCTACATAAGATATTAAAAGCAGCAAAAAATAAAGAATACAACAACAATAAAAACAACAGAAAGAGGCAGAGCAATTGACATAAAGTGGAATAGGCAGTTTTAAACAGATGTGTTTTGAGTTGCAATTTGAAATGGGGGAATGAATCGATGTTTCTAAGTTGGGGTGGTAATGAATTCCAGAGATGGTGACCATGGTGGCGAGACGGGCGGAGGGGACAGACAGGTGTATGGGGGAAGAGGATCTGAGGGAGCGAGAGGGAGTGGGACGCTGGAGGAGATCAGACAAATATGGGGGGGGCGAGGTTGTCGAAGGCCTTGAATGTAAACAGCAGGACCTGGATACGGAACTGGACCGGGAGCCAGTGGAGCTGTTGGAGGACAGGAGTGATGTGGTGGATGGAGGGGGTTCAAGTTATGATGCGGGCAGCTGAATTCTAGACCAGTTGAAGTTTATGGAGGGATTTGTGAGGGAGGCAGAAGAGGAGATTACAGGAGTTACAGTAATCCGGATGGGAAGTCACGAGACTGTGGACAAGGATGGCGGCAGTGTGGGGGGTAAGGGAAAATACACAAAAGGGAGTAAGTCATGCCTATATGTGTGTTGGCTCAGCAGAGATAACATTAAATGAGAAAGGTTATTCTTTATTATATAAAAACGACATACGAAACAGGCTACATTTAGCTAGTGCACACACATTATGTGCTCCGTAAAGTTCAGCTAACGCATACTAGCATTAGCGCTTGGTGGGCTGTAAACACAGAGTATAAACACAGCCGTAAAATTTGCGTGGAATGTAGAGTGGTCGGCATTTAACAGTCACAAACTCCACCAGCAGAAGCAGTTAGTTGCATACAAGCAGCTCATTTCTGCACAAGTCTGTGTTAACACAGCCCACCTCCACGAGTCTTACCAAGCGACAGAGCAGCAGGCTGGATAGTCCGGTACACTGTTGTTCAGCCATGTTTCCACAACAAAAAAAACGCAGCAGTCTCTGAACTCGTGTTGGGAGTTTCGTTGAAGTTGGATGTAGTCCAGTTTGTTGTCTAATGAGCGGACACTTGCAAGCAGGATTGATGAAACAGGTGGCCGGCTAGCGTTAGCTTTCCACCTAGCTAGGTTATACTCCAGCCCTCGTTCACGTTTCACTGCTGAGGATGTCCCCCCATGAAGACACGCTCCGTACGCTGTACAGCGGGCCGCAGCAACCTCTTATTTCCAAACATTCATCTCTCCCCTGCCCCCCAAGGGCCGGTGGTCTACGAAATTTCCCGGTAGATTTTTTTTGTCCCACTCTGCCACAGATTCCGTCTGTAATAAAGTTTCCTGCATATTCTACGATCTGTACCAATGTATCCCAGTGGTACACATGTGCGGTAGTTTGAATGCACATCATTGTTTTAAAAGTTTTTTTGTTGAAAAGACGGAGCCTGTTAGTGATGCTTCAAGATGGCTGATGCTCGTTTTGCCTCGGATATCTTCATGTAAAGACGACAGTCCAACCCCCTATGGGCGGGTTGAAATTGCCTCTGGGAAAAAAATCTTCCGATGACGCAAAAATCGTCGTTTTCTGTCATCGGAAGATTTTTTCCAGACCCACAATACAGAGATCTCTCGTCTCAGGGGGACATGAGGGAGGGAAGCACAGTCATTCAAAAATACTGCCGTGTTTCTGCTGATACAAAGCTTAATGCTAAATTGGTGAAGTATCCCTTTAATCACATTTCTATCTCTTCTAAAACTGAACAGCTGTTAGAGGCACTTTTATTTTAACCAATCAGAAGCATCACAGCATGACATCCCTGTTTTAAACCTGTCTCTCTCTGCTGCTCAGTTGTCATTTCAGGCTAAGAGCACAACCCTCTTCCTCCTCTTGCTCCTCCGGTCTTCATCTTGCACAGCTCCTGGTTCCTCCTCCGGCAAGACTGCCGTCTGCTCCTCGGTTCGGTCTTCGGGTTCCTCTCACCACCATCAGTGTCTAGACTCCATCGGGGGATCAGCTTCTGGCTTTCTAACCCCCTAATTATATATAATTTCATAATGATGGAGTCTAATCTCCAAAGACTGTACATGTCATATCATGCATTCGTACAATAAGTCTTTGCATATCTGCAACGAAGTCTCTTGAAATAAATCATAATGAATGGGGTCTTGCCTTCCAAAATAGTAATTCAATAGAACTCAGTGCTTTGTTAATATTTAACTTCACTGATAGAGAAATAAGCACACTATGTGTTTCCATGTTATTTAAATTCTGGAAGCCCTGCAATAGAATAACAGTGGCAGAACTATGAGGAAGTGTGGATTTAGAAAAACAAGCAGAACACACACACACACACCCATTATTGTCATTGTGCAGAGGACAAGCAAAGTACAAAGACAATGAAATGCAGTTTGCGTCCAACCAGAAGTGCAAAAAGAGGCTTAGTTGGTTAGATGTCCCCGGGATGCAGAGTTAGAGTTCAGTAGGGTGACAGCCGCAGGAAAGAAGCTTCCTCTGAACGGGAGTGGGGTGAGCAGTTTGTGGTTGGGGTGAGAACAGTCTTTGATTATGCTGCGCGCCTTACACAAGCATCGCATGCCCTGGATAGTCTCGATGGAGGGGAGTGAGGAACCGATGATAGGTTGGGCAGTTTTCACCACCCTCTGCAGTGCTTTCCGGTCATGGGCAGAGCAGTTGCCATACCAGACTGTGACACAGTTGGTGAGGGTGCTCAGGGGAGGTGCAGCGGTAGAAGTTCACCAGGATCTGAGGAGACAGGTGGACCTTCCTGAGTCTACTCAGAAAGAAGAGACACTGGTGAGCCTTCTTGATCAGGGTAGAGGTGTTGATGGTCCAAGAGAGGTCCTCAGAGATGTGAACACCCAGAAACTTGAAGCTGGTGACACGCTCCACCTCAGTCCCGTTGATGAGAATGGGGTTGTGTGTGCTAGCTTTAGACTTCCTGAAGTCCACAATGAGCTTGTTGGTGTGGTGCCTTAAATAGTAATGCTGTGATGCTGTATGAAGAGGAATCCGCCGACACTGTTCTTGATTATAAAAAGGTTTATTACAAGCAAAGATTCAGCATCAATTTTACAAACTCCTGCAGAGAGCTTGGAGAACGACCAACCCAAACCTCAAAATTTGCCGCTCTGCCTTTTCTTTGTGTGAACAACGTATATATCCTATGCATTGTATCAACATAGGACGTGATATGTGTAAGTATATGATTGGAACAGAAGACTGACCAATCCATGCCTGTTATCTGGCATAACTCCAAAAAAGGTATCTTCTGTCTTCACAGGAATTGGATTCATTCATTCTGTTTCCCACCTTCACAAATGTCACTCATTTCCTTGGCACAATGACATAACCACAGGTAACAGTGGAGAACTTTAGCAAAGTCAAAAACCTTATAGAATTATCAAATTTTGAATTATTTTATTCAAAGTAAAATCATTTTAGATGCCTCGCCACTCAAAACAAGTGGTCCAACATTTTAAAATGGCAGAGGTGACAATCCTGAAGCCCATCCATCAGTCCTCTCATCTCTTACTTTCAAAAGAGGTATAGAGGCTGGAATTTTCTTAATCCAGGGTGATCAATCACTGATATGAGTTCCAGCAAATCACCTATGCCAACTATTAATCTCTCTTTTTTTTCCTTTTTCTTTCAGGCCTGAGCCTTATTTATCCTACTTTTATCCTCAAATCTTTCTCCAAATTTTTCTTTTCATGCTTCAGAAGCAAGCATAGTTAAGGCTTTCTAATTAGAAGGACATTTTAAATTCTTATGCCATTTCTCTAGGTGTTTATGACATTTTCTCTCTCTTTTTTTTATCTGTCAACATAACTCTCATTTATAAATTGAATGGATCTTAATCGCATAGTTTCATAGTCAAGCAACAGCCACTTTAATGTTTTACTGGGCTGCACTCAACCCCCCCTTCTCCTTTAGCCGCTCCATCTCTGCCCTCAAGTGCAGGCAAGGAGTAGCCTAAACTTTCTGTGAAAACTTGAATTCCTAGCATTCTTGGGCATGCGCAGATCAGTCAGCAGTGTGATTTCACAGTGAGAGGAACTCCACAGCACCCAAGCTCACACTCAACCAAGAAGAATAGCTAAAGAATCACTCAGCTTACTTCAACATAGAATTTCTTAATCTTACTAGTTTCAAAGCGGCAGATAATGCAAATAGCAATATGCTATCACAAAGCAGTTTAAACGATCTCAAAGAAATCAGAGAGGACTTAATGATTCTTACAAATTCTCTCAACAGACAGACCTATTGTCTCTCCATTTTTCCCTTCAACAGACCACATTAAAACAACAATGACACAGGACAAAACAAACCAACACAACACAAATACTAATTTGAAGCTTCTTAATTTTACTATAGTCTAGTCTATTTTCACATCCTCCAAAGAAGTCTTATAAGTTTTTATATGTTTTTGAAAATGTTCTCTCAAAGAGACTCATAGATTGTTAAACAAAGTCCTCCTAGGGGCTCATATCAATTTATGTCTTTTACCTAATTTAACAAAAGTCCTCCAAAGAAGGCTCATACATTTTAACACATTTGAAACGTTCTCTTCAAAAAGAGACTCATATTTTAGCCATAATGAACAGAATATTTTCCTTACAGATAACTAAAACTCCTGTTCTCAACCAAAACATATATGTAGCCTATATATATATATCTATCTAATATAGGATCATAAATCACGCATGTAGGCCTACAGCCTTTTCACACACAGCAAAAACACCACTGTTCACACACACCCTCTCATACACACAAAAGTCGACATCATTCATCCATGTAATTCCTAAAAAAAAAAGAAGAATACTTTCCGCCGTATTCTTTTTCCTTTTTCCTTTCTTTATCATTTCTTTCCTAAATTTAAACATGTTTTTCTGCCGTTCTCTTTTCTTTTTCTTATTTCTTTTTCCTTATTATTTTGTTACCTAAGTAGGCTTATAGAATTCCAATGGGATGTCTGCTTCGGACACTATTCGTCAACAATGAATCGATTTGGCAAACATTCTATAGCCTACTTCAGTTCCTTGAACTGGCTTCAACTTTTATCTAGTAAAAGAACTTGAACTTTTATCTAGTAAAAGTTCAAGACTACGGCCCGAGATTGCCTTTTTTCAAAGTGCTTTCTCAGATTAACGGTGTTATCCTTTATTCTTTGTTCCGTTATTTTCTCTTTATTCTTTTATCTTCTCTTTATTTCCTTTTATCTTCTCTTTATTTCCTTTTATCTTCTCTTTATTACTTCTTGTTTTTATTTTCTCTTGTTTCCTTTTTCTTTATGTTGTTTAAGCCAAATTGCCCTGGCCAGGGTTATCAACTGTTTTCTTTAATCCAATTTGCCTATTCCTTAAAGCCTTTTCACATTGTCTATGTGAATATTCCTTAATCCCTTACTTTTTTCCCTTTTCTCTATTTCTTCACTTAAATTTCGTTTTTCTCTGTTTCTCTAACTTCCTTAAGCCTTTACTTTATTTTTCCTCTTATTTCTCATATGTTAACTCACACTTCCCCCTGTCTGCGTTGATTTTAACGCAAATAAATTTAGAACGGAACCCCCATCACACAGCAATCACTGCACGGCACACACACACAGGTTCGACACGGTGCAATCCCTCAACGCACACACAGAGCCACACACGAACTGACCAGCGCCCAAATTGTGAGAAAGCTCACCTCATAGTCGACCAATGAAGCGGGAGTCAGTCCCTGGGTGCCCATGATGAAATGATGACCTGGGAGATGCAACCGATCCCATCCTCGTTGCCAAAATTGTGGTGCCTTAAATAGTAATGCTGTGATGCTGTATGAAGAGGAATCCGCCGACACTGTTCTTGATTATAAAAAGGTTTATTACAAGCAAAGATTCAGCATCAATTTTACAAACTCCTGCAGAGAGCTTGGAGAACGACCAACCCAAACCTCAAAATTTGCCGCTCTTCCTTTTCTTTGTGTGAACAACGTATATATCCTATGCATTGTATCAACATAGGACGTGATATGTGTAAGTATATGATTGGAACAGAAGACTGACCAATCCATGCCTGTTATCTGGCATAACTCCAAAAAAGGTATCTTCTGTCTTGGGGGGACCTCTGCTCATGTTAACAATTTCCAGATGTTCTCAGTAAATGTAGGGTAAAGTTCATGCATCTCCTTATACCAACTCTTAAGTCAAAGTGTATAGAAAGTTATAGAATGTCATTATACCACATTGGTCTTCTTGGTGTTGAGAGCCAGGTTGTTGTCAGTGCACCACGATGTTAGGTGCTGGACCTCCTCCCTGTAGGCTGTCTCATCGTTGTTGCTGATGAGACCAATCACCGTAGTGTCGTCTGCAAACTTGACAATGGTGTTAGAGCCATGTACAGGTGTGCAGACATTGATGTCCAGTTCACTGAGTTTGGTGATCAGTTTGGAGGGGATGGTGGTGTTGAATGCTGAAAAAGTCAATGACCAGCATTCTCACATAGGTGTTGCTATTGTCAAGGTGGGACAGGGCAGAGTAAAGTGCCGTAGAGATGGCATCCTCTGTGCTCCTGTTCTGATGGTAGGCAAATTGGAAGGGGTCCAGTGAAGGTGATAAGCAGGTCTTATGTTGGGCCAGGACCAGCCTCTCGAAGCACTTCATTATGATGGGGTTGAGTGCAACTGGACGGAAGTCATTAAGGCTTGTTGCAGTGGAGTGTTTTGGCACCGGCACAATGGAGGTGGTTATAAAGCACGCGGGGACAGCTTCCTGGGCTATTGACAGATTGAATATGTCAGTCCAAACCTCAGTCAACTGCACAGCACAGGCCCTGAGTACGCATCCAGGGATACCATCAGGACCAGCAGCCTTACGTGCATTAGTCCTGCTCAGTGCCACACACACATCGGTGGTGGAGAGTGTGAGGGACTGGTGATCTGCAGAGACCACAGCCTTGATGGCCACCTCTTTGTTGTCCCTATCAAAGCGACCATGGTTCAGCTCATCAAGCAAGGAGGTGTCAGTGACAGGGGGGGTGGAGTTAGTAGTTTTGTAGTCTGTGATGGCCTGGATGCCTTGCCACATGCGTTGTTCTTGAAGTGATCCTCAATCCTTAGCTTGTGGTTGTGCTTGGCCTTTTTGATGCCCCTTTTCAGGTTAGCCCTGGATGAGTTATAGGCTTGAGCATCACCTGATCTGAATGCGGTGTCTCGTGCCTTCAGCAGGAGTCTGACCTCACTGTTCATTAAGGCTGTCAAAATTGCTCAAAAATGACGTTCGAATATTCCCTCTAAAAAAACACATAATATTCGAACTAGGGATGTCCCGATCAGGTTTTTTTGCCCTCGAGTCTGAGTCCGAGTCATTTGATTTTGAGTATCTACCGATACCGAGTCCCGATCCGATACTTCTATAATATATAAAAAAAGAATAAAGAAGAGCGAAAAAACAGATCCAGGATGTTCCTTATTTTTTATTTAATTCACCTTATTTTAACATTCAACAACTCTGTTAACAAACAGAGCACTTCTGTTACATATCTCACAGTTTTCTATGGCAATGTTGTTGTCATCAACTTTATAATACCTCCAGACCGCAGATATACTCGCGCTTTCCGCTTCAAGCTGCTTCCGTGTTCTACTTTGCCGGCATTTAACCAATAGCGTCTCTGCAACAAAGTGATGTCATGCCGCACGCGTTGCTGTTTCTGTGTGGAGTCAAAAGGGTCTAACTCTGTGCCACCGCATAACTATAGATGTGTTAAAAAATAATGAGAAAATATATACATATATATCTGAGTCCTGATCGGTAACGTCCGATTCCGATCGAGTCTGAAACCACGTGATCGGATCTGGACATCCCTAATTCGAACTATTCGAACATCTGGTTGCACATGTGCATTTTGTCAATGATGCGCATTTTGTCAATGACGCGCATTACGTCAATAACAGGACAAATTAATACAAAGAGACATAACTACTTGTATAGGGAGTTTCTTTAAGTTTAAACATATTTGACAAAGTATTACCTACACAAAAACAAGTAAATCAAATGATGGCCAAGACCGCAGACCTCACGCTCGCTCGCTTGCTCACTCGAGCACTTTCTCTCTCTCGCCCTCACGCTCTCTGAGCAATGTGCGGCTGTGTGCATAACGGTTTAAAATGAACAATAAACACATTTTGAGTGCTGATCAAGAGTTTTGTGCAAGCAATTTAAGGTTGTGACTATTGTCCCAAATATAGCAGGCTTCATTCAGTGATTGTACCGACCAAAATCCAAAGTACTTCCAGACATGGCTTTTTAGATTTTGGGGGGTTAAAATCGCTTTCTCTGATGCGGTCAAGTTGGGCTCTGCACTTTCTGCCATCTTCCATGCAAGACAAGTCAACTTTCAGCAGTGACGCTGTGCCAGACAGTGCGACTCCTGTGACCTGTCCCTGAACCCTCAGGCAGGAGAGTTTTTTTCCACTTTTTTTTTTTTTAATTCGAATATTAATTTTCACCTTCGAAATTCGTTTTTTAAAAACTATTCGAATATATATTCGAATTTAGAATATTCGTTGACAGTCCTACTGTTCATCCATGGCACAACTTACCCAATAAACATCTTGTGAATAAGCTATATAAAGTAAAAGCAAGACCATAATGAGTAAGCATAATAGTTGGGAATTTTCCTCACAGGAGGAAATAGCTGGTTTATGTTTAATGATTATCTCATGCTTCCTGTGATTTTGCAGTAGTATAAACGTAATGCATGTCTAATCCATCGCCGATTGGATAGCTGACCATACACTCCCACAAAACTGTATGTATAAAAAGAGGAATCACTGGTGGTTATTTTTATCAAGAGGGCACTTCATGAAAAGAACTTCTTGGTCTCAGAAACAGGTAAGAGAGATGCTTTATTAAAGACAAGTTTAATATCAGTTGTTATAATGCCATGGTAATTGTGATGCCAGTATTTAAAGTAGTTTTTTTAAGGTTCATCTAGTGACAGTGGCTAATCAGTACTGAGAATGGTTATTATTACTCTCTGCCCATCAGAATTGTTTTGCTTTCCAGAGTGAAAATGGTGAATTATAAAGTGACCGTTTCCACTGGCAATCTCGCCAATGCCGGCACTTTTAACAGAGCCCGCATTAAGCTTGTGGGAACAGATGGGGAGAGCAAACGCAAGGCTTCATCATATACCAGACGAGGAACAGTAAGTAATTGGCCTCTAAATGTCTAACCCGCTGCCTCAGGATTAGGGCCACATGTGAAAACTGTATTTGAGTTCTGAGTGTAGAGTCAGAATTCTAAGAAAAAAGTCAGAATTCAGACTTTTTTTTTTTTTACACACAATCTGAGAAAAAGTCAGACTTCTGACTAAACTCAGAATTCAAATACATTTTTCACCTGTGGCCCTAATCCTCTTCTGTATATACTGTATGAGAGGCACATTCTATATCAATTTAGAGAAGCTAATGTGTGATGATACAGCTCAGTTCTAAATACCCTTTATCTTCATTTTAAACTATTTCTGTCATTACTCCAGGTGTCTAGTTTTACTGTGTCTTGCCCTGTGTCCATTGGAAAGCTGGTCCTGATAGAGCTGGACAAACCACGTCTCCTTTTTGAAGACCTTTGGTTTCCTGCCAAGATTGAAGTGAAATCTCCTGAGGAAGACACCTACAATTTTCCCATCTATCGTTGGATCAATGACAGCAAGGTGCACCGTTTCAGAGAGGGAACAGGTTTGCAGAAGTTAGCTTGTGTGACATACTGGGAATGATATTCACAGATCCAAACTTCCGGGATCAATTACTCTTCAGCGAAATGTTATTAAATCACAAACGACATCGCTTTCTTATGGTAGTAAGGTAGACAACGAGCTACAACCTCATTTCCATCAAAACGAGCCGTCCTCCAACCTGGACAAATAGCATTGGTCTCTATGAGCAGCTAACAACACAAAGAAAGATACAACAAATATATTCAATAGCTAGTTATGTCTCTAAAATTATGTCAAAAATGGGTCTACTGCTAGTTAGACTACACCACTGAATAATTTGGTGGAATATTTATTGCAAAAATATTGAATATTTTAATTATTACATACTGTAGTGGCTCCAAACTTACTTCAGACATAACTGGTCTCCTGCTGGTTGTACTACAACACTTACCTTTAATAGGATAATCTGTGAATATCTTTCCAACTTTACCGAAGTGTCCGACATCCTGGCTGTTCACTGACCATACTATATACTATACTATATACATCAATAATTTTAAACCTTGTCATTCTTTCTTCAAGCTCTGACAGTCTTTCAAGACAAACATCATCTTGGCATTGAAAGTAGGGAGCAGGATCTGGTTCAGCAAAAGAAAGACTATTGGTGAGAGCTCAGAGCTTAAACACATTAATAAATTAATCATATATAATGATAAATTAACCCCCATATGACATTGTTACACCTGCCAAAGGTACAACATATATTGCAAAATTGTAACATTGAATATGTGTCAAGTATATTATGCTTGCACTCTAAATTAAAATTGCACACACTGGGATCTAGACTGTCAAAAGTTCATCACCTGCTTTTCTCCCTTTTTTTCACAGCTGGGAAGTGTATGCAGAGGGAATACCCCACTGCATGAAGGCAGAGTGCTTTTTTTCTCTGCCTTCTAAGGACCGTTTCTCCTTTACCAAGGACATAGAGCTCATCTCCACTCTAGCGAAAGAGTAAACTCCTAAATTCTGTTTTATCTATCTATCTATCTGCTTTAAAGCCTCATATAAATGTACCAGGGGCGATTCTAGGGTCAGAGCTTTAGGGGTGCTGAGCACCCAATGAGCCCCACTGCCAACAAAAATATGTCTATTGAAAAATAACTTTATCATTTTAACATTGGTTCAACTAACTCCAACATCCAGATTGTTTTTCTTTTTTTTGAGACCTTTTCAGAGCACCAGCTTAATTGTGAGAGTTCACACAGACAGCCCCCTGTAACAAACACAAAACCTTCTTCACTCAGCTGGTTTTCCTGACCGTTAACTCCATGTGCCGAGAGAAAGAGAGAGAGAGAGAGAGAGAGAGAGAGGGGGAGAGAGAGAGAGAGAGAGAGAGAGAGAGAGAGAGAGAGAGAGAGGGGGAGAGAGAGAGAGAGGGGGAGAGAGAGAGAGAGAGAGAGAGAGAGATATATGCTATGAGTTCAGGAGTTAAAACTGGTTCAGGTTAAATCCTCTGTGTGTGAGGAATGAATAAATACAGCAAAAGAAAAACATTAAACTTTCTTTTATTGTCTAGTTTGATAGTCAGCCACAACTGAAAAATAACAGATATAAATCTAGGAATGAATAACAATTCATTTAAAAAGCCACAGTGAGTGTTTTCACACATAGGCCTACTGGTAGTATACAGTGATATGTTTGTTTTTTCACTCTGGTCCAAACGCCAGGGCCAGAGTGATAGAGAAAGACTATGGCTCTGGCCAGGGCTTCATGTTTCCATGACGACTGACCAGAAAAGACGCACGTGATGTGCGTTGCTATGGTACTGATAAACAAACCTGCTAATGCTAATTGGTTAGCTAGCAACAGACACCGAACTATTGACATTATACCGCTATATCACATTTAACCGACGTGACATGTCAACGTCCTGGGCAACTTTTCTCCACGCAGCAGCCTTTCTGTTTATATCTGTATAAGAGAGGTCAGAGAGAATCGGACATT
Organism: Sander lucioperca; assembly: GCF_008315115.2. Taxonomy (NCBI): domain Eukaryota; kingdom Metazoa; phylum Chordata; class Actinopteri; order Perciformes; family Percidae; genus Sander; species Sander lucioperca. Next base: position 30,910,893 of record NC_050176.1, read on the forward strand.
CAGACACTTATCACTCGTTCTAGTCTCTCTGCCTTTTCAACGGTGTAGTACAACGTCCGCTGGGGCGTATTGCGTATTACGGAGCGGATTTCAACTGCCAGTGTGAAGGCGGCGTTATTATAGGTGTACACGTGATTCAGGTACTCACCGATATGGTTTGTGAGACACAGCTTTGGAGCAACTTAGTTGATTCACAACACTACATAACGGGTTCTCACTCTGCGTGTGTTTCGCGCTGGATGACGGTCGTGCTGAGCGGTGCAGGTACAGAGGAGAAGTAGAAGAAGAGAAGAGGATGATACCATTTGCTAAGCGGGGATGTTTTCATTTTCATCCTTAACACATACATTTTAAACCACAAACTACGGAGTATGTTTTGGACATTATTTAACCTTGTCAAAGACGAACAAAAATGTTAGAATAACAACATTTCTTACTCCAAGTTTTAGGGGTGCTGAGCTCCTTTTTAGGGGTGCTTCAGCACCCCTAAAAAGGGGCTAGCCTCGTCCTTGAAATGTACCATTTGCTCTTATTTTCTAGGTTTGTTGAGCTGCAACTGAAGAGACTGTCTAATTCCAAAAAGAACTGGCCTGATATTGATGCTATCAAGGGGGTGTTCTGTTGCAAACGAACTGACATATCAGGTATAGTAATTTATTGGAATACTTAATACTGTATACACGATGATGATAATTTAATACCATTATCAATAATAATAATAATAATAATAATAATAATAATAATAATAATAATAATAATAATAATAATACTTATTATTGTAACTTTTATTTATAGCACCTTTAAAACTAAGTAAAAAGTGTTTTGCAGGGCACCTGGCTAGCTGACCTGGTAGAGTGCGCGCCTATATACAGAGGCTGACCTGTGGTTCATTCCTTCTCTCTCTCCCCTTTCAAATCTAAGCTGTCCTATCAAAAATTAAGGCCTAAAAAAGAAAAGAAAATAAAGTGCTTTGCAAAAAAAAAAAAAAATTATAAAAGTAAATTATAACTGCTCTGCCGCAATGGGCCAAGCATTTTGGATGGAGAAGAGGAGAAAAATGGCATATAAAGGAAGATTCTGTCAAGTGCCAAACAGAGACATTCCTGCTCATCTTTATGAGTATCTCCAAGGAACAGGCCTATGGGTTGGTGATTGGTGCATAGGCAATTTGAACTCCAAACCTCTCGCTCTGAAAACCAGTACCAACCTGGTTGAGCTACATCTCCTCTAAGAAACCTATGTCTCCAATCCGCAAAGCATAATGCCAGAGTACACAGATGCATGTTAATCTAGGACACAAACTAATGAGCTGATCATTTTAGACAGGTGTGTTGATGCTCAGAAACATCTCAAATATGCAGGGAACATGTACCAACCACAATGGCTGATTAAGTATAGGATGATCACCTTGTAACTCCTGGGGATTGAAGTCACTATCTTTGGGTTTGAAGGAAGGTGCTGATCTCAGTAAGCTATTGTCCAGGTGACAGTACCTCTAGCTATTGGGGCTATATTTTATTGAGTCAGCTTGGGTTGACTCAATAGCCTGGGTTGGGTTGACTGATTGGTAATCTGAATCAGGTGTGTTAATGCAGACACATTTAAAATATGCAGGTCAGTTGTCTACAGCACAATGCCTGATTAGATACATGTATGATCATCTTGCAACACCAGGGGCTCTAACTCAGGCCCTTTGACACCCTAGGCTGGTGCTGAAAATGCAGAATTTTAAACTACTAAATACTACTAATAAAATTCATTTCTCACTAGAAAATCCTGAGAATTTGTTTACTTCGTTAAGACTACATAGAGATGCCTGTAGTTTTCACAAAGATCAATAAATGACAAACTGATGTTTAAAATTCTATTTTGCATTGGCTGCAATGGCGTAGATGAGGACACATCAACACTATATAGATGATTTGTTGCGAATTTTTAAAGTTTAGGATTTTAGATGGCTGCTGTAGCACCACCATTAGGACTATTAGCATACAAATTGGATTGATTAAGTTTGGCACAGGACTGTCAAGTTGTGTCACGCCATGTGTAGTGTTACAAGTGTAGCATACTTTGAGTTGTATGTTAGGCAAGTACAGGTAAGCCTATAGGAGCACCTCAGTGGCTTGTAGGTTGTTGTTTTTTAGTCAAGTAAATCCCTTATAGGGGGTCTGTAGATCAAAACACATACAATTTAATTCAGTGTCCAATCATGTCTTTGACACTGCATTCTTTGTAACACATTGTTTGCCGTTTTCCAGTTTCACATGCAGAGTGCAGTTAACCTTAGAACAGTGGCAGAGTAAGATTTTTTAGACCAGAGTTTGAAATTTAATTAAGTATAACTCTGTTCTTTTTCAAGACTATGTCCAGGAACATTGGAAGGAGGATGCGTTTTTTGGCTACCAGTATCTAAATGGTACTAACCCCATGTTGATCCGACGTTGTTCAGCTCTGCCTGATAACTTTCCTGTCACTGACGACATGGTCTTCCCCCGTGGTCAGGGTAGCTTGAGAAATGAAATGAAGGTGATTATCTTGACCTTTATTCAAAAGATTCATGTTTATTTAGTGTATGAAATATACGCACACTATATGCATGTGAAACAAAAAATTTCTCATCCTCACTAAAATTTGAAACAGAAAGGCAACATATTCCTGTGTGACTACAAGCTTTTGGATGGAGTGAAAGCAAACACCATCAATGAAAAACAGCAGTACTTGATGGCTCCACTCGTCCTGCTCCACAAAACACCTGATGATAAACTGATGCCAATTGCTATCCAGGTGAGATTACTCAAATACCAGACTGATCTCACAAAGTGGCGTATGTATGACACGTCAATTTGTATGCCGTTTTTGAGTGTTATCAAGATGCATTATCGTTTTTTAGCGTGTTTATCAACGCCGTTTGGTCTCCATTGACCTACGTTACATGTGAATTATCGACGTAGCGAGTAGTATGAAAGGATGGAGGTTGGTTGGGGAAAACACAGGACTTTCACCCAGAAGAGCTGGGATTGCGTCCTGCGTGTGGTGTTTATCAACTGTTTTTTTTTTGTTTTTTTTAATAATGCCTTTCCCAATGTTCTTTTCCTAAACCCAACCATTTATTGTTTTCTTAAGCATGTGACGTTGGTCACTGTCGTGTTTTTGTCGTTTTTTAGTGTTACTAAAGCCATCCCCAATGTTCTTTCCCTAAACCCAACCTTTTTTTTTTTTGTTACACGCGTGTGACGTTGTTCTCGCGATAGCACAGCATGTTCTCACGATAACACGCCACGTGGCGACGCCAGTATCTAGATGGCAGCTATGAAGTCTCTTTACTAGGAGAGGTAGTTTATTTCATCCTGCCTGAGGGAGGGTTGGGTGCAGAGATGTTCACAAGTCATTTTTTGGAAGTCCAAGTCGATTGTCAAGTCTTTGAGCTCGAGTCCAAGTCAAGTCTCAAGTCTTTGAGCTTGAGTCCAAGTCAAGTCTCAAGTCTTTGAGCTTGAGTCCAAGTCAAGTCTCAAGTCTTTGAGCTTGAGTCCAAGTCAAGTCTCAAGTCTTTGAGCTTGAGTCCAAGTCAAGTCTCAAGTCTTTGAGCTCGAGTCCAAGTCAAGTCTCAAGTCTTTGAGCTTGAGTCCAAGTCAAGTCTCAAGTCTTTGAGGGGCAAGTCCAAGTCAAGTCTCAAGTCTTTTGCCACGAGTCCAAGTCAAGTCTCAAGTCTCTGGCCATCTGATCTGTCCCTAACACTGTATTGTTAAATCTTATGAATTCAAAGCATGTCCTGTAGCTACCATCCATACAGTACAGTATCAAAATCAGTTGTAGGATAACTTTATGGGGTCTACTGCAATGTAATCTGAAGAAACACAAATTAAGAACTCTGTTACAATTACAAAACTGTATTTTTCAACATTTTGGTATCTGCACCAAATAATACATGTTTGTCTGTGTTACTAACTGGCTGTAAAGCCCAACCTCATCATGCATTACATTATTCAGTGTTCAAAGTTTGAGGGAAACATCTGTATTGAAAGTTAATACACCAACCATGGTCAAACATGTGAGAACTGATACTTTCTGTATTGCTATTTAACAACAACCTGGTGAAATATTAACTCTAGGTCTGTCACATCATATGGATACAACTATAAAGATACAATTTGCTTGTTCCCAGAATTAGCACAACACTTTGGTTAGCTTGTTACCTGTGACAATATACGCTAACCTTAATGTCGCTTTCACATTAGCAAGTGACTGACCTATTTGGGTGCGTTTTGAGATGCCTGATGAAGTTCAACGATGTTGATCCGGCATCATTTATCTTGGTGCCACACACCTTGCATGTTACGAAGTTATTGAAAGCAAAACTAATGACAAAAGGCACAATTCCGGGGGGATGTCGCCATAGTCAATTAATTTTTTGATATGCAAGTGTGCTCACATAGGCATAGCGCCTGCGTTACGTTGCACATTATGGCAAAGGGCAGGGGACATGCAGCTCGTCCCCAACGTAAATGCGCCAATAAAAGAAAATAGAAATACATGAATGAATTTAGATTTAAAAAGCAATAATTGATTGAAAACAGGTTGTTGACAAGTCTCGAAGCTCAAGTCCGAGTCAAGTCTGAAGTCTTTCGGGTCGAGTCGCAAGTCAAGTCTGAAGTCAGCTGTTTGTGGAACTTAAGTGCGACTTGAGTCCGAGTCTCACACTTGAGTCCCCATCTCTGGTTGGGTGATATATTGAACTTGGATTCAATGAAAATATTAATTTCCCCGTCAGAAATCAACTTATTTTCTGACTGAAAAGCAGATAAAACCTATAGTAAATAGGCAGACCCCTCGGGCAGACGATACAGGACAATTCAGTCACGCACAACAAGACGAAAAAACAGGGGTCTTCCCCCAAGCTGTTAAGACTCATGAACATGGCCTGAATCACATCCCCCTTCCTTCTCCTGCAGCTGAAGCAGACTCCAGCAGATGACAACCCCATCTTCTTTCCTACTGATTCTGAGTATGACTGGTTGATGGCCAAGATTTTTGTGAGAAGTGCAGATTTTAGTGAGCATCAACTCAATGTTCACCTGCTGCGCACTCATCTACTGGCTGAAGTGTTTGCAGTGTCACTGCTGCGCAACATGCCCATGGTGCATCCACTGTACAAGGTAACTGAAGGGATAATACTAAACTTACTGTAGTTGTAGTTCTATCAACTACCAAACTAGTTTATGAATCGTAATGTTTGGTATATCATTCTGCTTAATATAGAAGCATCAACATTTCTGACTTTGTTACATGTAATAATGTTCCTAACAGAGTTCCCTCTTTTCCTCAGCTCCTCATACCTCACACCCGCGACACTCTTGAAATCAACTTCTTTGCGCGACATTTTCTTATATCTAAGAATGGAATTTACCCAAAGGTACAAAGCGACCAACATGCTCAGAAGACCATTAGCTAAACAATATATATTTTTTAATATCATAAACAGTATTTGACTCCTTTCTAGATTGCAGCTTCTGGTAGAGAGGGTATGATGACAATCCTGAAGAGATCACTGTCCTCAATGACCTACAGCTCCCTCTGCATACCAGATGACATTGCTGAGCGTGGTGTGGAGGCTCTGCCGAACTTCTACTACAGGGATGATGGACTCAAGCTTTGGGATATCATCCAAAGGTAGTACGGCCCGGGTGTTCTGGTATAGTAACGGGAGTAAGGACAGGACAAAGGTCAACAAAGGTTGAAGGTCACCATCCATCAATTTTTGACATATGTCTTGTTAACATCTGTCTTTCTGGTAGAATACAATTTAATCCTCATTTAAATTGTCTTACAAAAGAGTGTCTCATTCATAGAAATGAAATGGTTAGAAAGAACAGTTTGCCCTTGTTATTGGACTAGTACAAAACAAAATGCCGATTGTTGTTAGTTGTCATGGTGACAAGACACGTCAGTGAGGCCGTAAAGTGTTTTGCGGTGTAATGGGAGGAGACAGGCCGGCATAGCTCGGGACACATTCTCCGGAGCGCCGGGGAGTGAAGACGAGGTACAGTTAGACCCAGCAGCAGCGGGTCAGCGGACCATATTAAGAACCAGTCCACTGTTCAGCTAATTTTCTGTAACCAAGGCAGCACGAAAGCACAGTGGAACCAGCCAGCCAGCTGATGGCTGGCTAGTTAGCTAGCTTGCTTGCTAACTCTGCCATGCCCCAATACCACACCGGTCAAAGAAAACAATCCAAACAAAGTTGTCACTCACCTGGCGATAGCAATGTGTTTTCCTACGCAGTGTGGAAAAAACATTAAGTTGTTAAATTTGACTCATTTAGCGGCTGGCTCTCTATGCTTTGTTACTTTACTACTCCACTACTAATTTGGCTATACGGCAAAACCTCACCTTTGCAACTTTCCGCAAGTCGATTTTTATGGAAGTTAGTCCTTCACTCAATCGCCGCCACTCTGACCATTCGACTGGATATACCCTTTCTATCCATTTTATTTCTATGGTCTCACAACTGCAGTGTGTATATAAAATGTATAATTCAACTAGGAATGTGTTTTACATTTTACTTATCCATGGTTCTCAAAGGTTTGTGCAGGGAGTGCTCAGCTACTACTACAAGAATGACACTGAGGTCCAGACAGACTCCGAACTGCAGAAGTGGATTTCGGACATTTTTGAACATGGATTCCTTTCCCAAGCAGGCACAGGTAAACTTTAATGAAAAGTTGAATCTTAATCATTATTAATGTGTACATAAATGTACCATTATATTATCGTAATGCAAACACAAATTAAACTGTAGTCATGCAGTTTATACTTTCTACAAACTTCTCAGGAATTCCAAAGAGCTTTACCACCTTGTCTGAGTTGGTCAAGTTTGTCACCATGGTGATCTTCACTTGCTCAGGACAGCACTCAGCTGTTAATACTGGACAGGTGAAGCATTTTACTTTACTGGGATGATCAATTATAATGTTGCTATTTTTGTGGAATGGGTTTATTTGGTGTTGCAGTTTTTTTCTGAACTAGAGAAAGAGACATAAACATACAGAGTCTACAGCCATGCTAACAGGTCTGTGAGGCTGCACTTAGGCACAGTGATGCTTTGAGCTAAATGCAACAAATGCTAAAATACTCACAATGACAACGCTAACGTGCTGACTTTTAGTATTTCTAATGGTTACCAAGATCACAATCTTAGTTCACCATGTTAACATGCAAACATTTGGTAGTTAGCACAAAACACAAAGAACAGCTGAGGCTGATAGGAAGGTTTTTAGTTATTCCAAACTAAAGGACAAATAAAATTGTGATCTGATGATGGCATTGGGTGAAAGGTCAGAGGATCACCAAAGTGATCCCAGTTCATCCTGAAGTCAACAAGAATGTCTGAACTAGATTTAATCACAATCTAGCAAATAATAAAGTTTTAAAGTTGAAAACCACAAAAGTTAACCTCATGATGGTCAGGGGATCACCAAAGTCATTAGGATGCATCCTCTGGGGACCATGAAGGTCCAATAGTTGTTGGAATAATTCAGTGTGGACCAAAGTAGTGGACCGACTGACACAGCATGGCTTCAAAGAGTATTAAGCAGTCATCTGTCAATCATTCATTCATTGCAGTATGACTATGGTGGCTGGATGCCCAACACTCCCTCCACCATGCAACTTCCTCCACCAACGACGAAGGGGACAACAAGCGAGGCCAGGATGCTGCAGACATTGCCTAACAAGGGCACAACAGCTAAGACAATGGCCGCCTTGTGGCTACTTAGCAAGGAGCCCTCTGACTTTGTAGGTGCCCAAAACCTCATGAAAATTACATAAATCACATTCATGTATTCATTAGAACAAAATACCCTGCTAAAAAACTGCTTACTTCCTACAACTTTACATAATATTGACAATAGTGTATTTGATTTACATTTAAATGTTTAAAAAAATATTTTTTTATGTATTGATCAGGTCCCTCTTGGCCAATACCCAGAGGACCATTTCAGTGAAAGAATCCCCTGTGGCCTGATAAAGGTTTTTAAAGGAGAGCTTGAAGTGTTAAGTGCGGTCATCAACATCAGAAACCAGAACCTGGATGTCCCATACACATACATGGATCCAATGAAGGTAGAAAACAGTGTGGCCCTTTGAATATTAAGTGTGACCTCCTCAGCTGATGGCCAAATTCAGCTTATTACCAAAAGTGAGAAAGGAAAGAACATGTTTCTGTTTTTATCTGACTATGGTGTAAGGAAACTACTGCATGTGATCGTTGTATGCTGAGCTGTGATTTTTATACAACCTGTTTGGTTCAACTGTGGTGAAATCATAATCCACATCTTATCTCTCTATAAAAATATTATTTTGCATTATGATTGTAACACTTTAGAAGTAAACTGTGCTTCATGACTTATTGTCATAATGAAGTATAAATAATTATCGGAATAATAATAATAATTAATAATCGCAACCGTTTTGCTGAATTTACTAAATGCTATGTAATGTATTTGTATGTTAGAAAAATAGGCAATTACTGAAAGGAAGACTAAACATCTGTGTGAACTCCGTGTCTGTTTCATCTTGTGTAAAAAACAAGTAGCCTACTTATCACACAGAAGGTAGTATGCTTAATTTCGTAGATTAAATGAGGTTTCTGTCACCAGAGCAAGAGGTATTGCTTCAATGGTCTTGTGTTGCATGAAGGAATTGTTTCTGTCTGTCCTGACTTGTTTTTCTCTCTCTATAAAAACTAATTTTCTTAGTCTCAGAGAGAAACTGCACTTTCATATTTGAGGTGTGTTCCTCCCATGCTGCATGCAATAAAAATGATTGGATATGAGTGTTTTTCTCTTTCTATAAAAGAATAATTTCCCCCACAATTATAAATCTAAAATACAAAATGTGAAGCTGCTGCATTGAGAAGTTTCTTACTATATAAACACATATCTTTTGCGAACACAATGTGACAATTTGCACTTGTCTGCATCAACTTTATGTGCCACATCAAAACAAACATGGTGCATGTGAATATAAATGTAATGTGGCTGATTTGTCATTTAATAATCACAGCAAAGCCCTGATTAAATACTGCCAAACAAACTTGAGTTAGCACATTTAAATTAAACATCTTAACAATTTGTCTCTATATTCTACACATTCTTCATATTATAGAAATACTTGAAGCTTATGTTGTTGTGTTAATTTGTGTGTGTGGATTTCTGCATTTAATACTTTCTCTGTGTGGTAATTTTTTATCTATACTGTAACAGTCACTTAAATATACTGTAAACTGTGACCAATTCCCTCACCAAAATAAAGTATTGCCAAGCCTACATAATGATGAGTGCCTGAGAGATTATTATTATCATCATTATTATCTAACTACATCATCTGTCAATGTTTTTCACTGTTTTTTAAAGATTACTTTTTGGGCATTTCCACCTTTAATCACCAAGAGAGCTCAGACATGGAAGGGTAGAGAGGAGGGGAAGACCATAGACTGTATATAAGTCTATGGCGCGCCCTCAACCAACTGAGCTACCCAGGCGCCCCTCTGGCCCCGTTTTGACCATTAAAGCGCCCATATTATGCTCATTTTCAGGTTCATAATTGTATTTTGAGGTTGTACCAGAATAGGTTTACATGGTTTAATTTTCAAAAAACACCATATTTTTGTTGTACTGCACATTGCTGCAGCTCCTCTTTTCACCCTGTGTGTTGAGCTCTCTGTTTTAGCTACAGAGTGAGACATCCCACTTCTGTACCATCTTTGGTGGGAGTCACACATGCGCAGTAGCTAGGTAAGGATCACATCAGCTAGCTATCTGTTTCTCCAGCTTCAGTCAGTACAAAGCAGGATTAGCCAGGAGACTTCTTCTAAACGAGGGCGCACTTCCAACTTTGCGTGGAATACCTGCAGAACAGGGACATGTAAGTATTTCTTTTGTAGATTATGGTGAACTCGTGTGTGTTGTAGCAGTGTTTTGCCATTGAGAACGAGGGGGCTAACCGCTAGCATGCGTTTCGGCTAGTGATGTAGAAAACCCTGCAGATTTTGAACAGCTCACCCGGAGACTGAAGGCAGGTTACATTCAGAAACCTGTATCTCACTCAAAACAGCATGGGTGTTTTTTTCCAAGTTTGTATGCGTGTGGAAGCACCAGATTTTGAATCACCAATTTGTGAAAATATTTGCCACAGTTAGGGGGGCCAGAGGGGGGGGTCGAGGCTTAATATTCGGGGCCACTGGCCACCCTTGGCCCCCCCTAGAACCACCACTGCTTCTCACTCATGCCTCCCAACTCTGCCACAGACACTCTCCTCTCTATTTTGTCGCTTCCTCTGGATTCTTTCTGTCCTCTTACTTTTCGGCAGGCTAGCCCGACCCCTCCAGCTCCATGGTTGTCTAACTCAGTAGCCCGGTTGACACCAGACCCTTCTTTTGGAATTGGAAATTGGAAATTGATTTATTTGAAACAGGGACAATGCACAAATAAACATTAAACTTGTTAAAACAAGAGAATATGTCTTGGGCCAGGTTATAGCAACAATTGCTAATTTCCACCTGTAGTCCCTGGGCAGGTATGACAAATTAAAAAACAATTAACAATTTTAAATATAAATTTCACAGGATTATAAATGACATGGTGTCCATAGTAATTAAAAACAGGCAGTTTAGCAAAAAACGGGTGCCATCAACCCACTCACTCTCTCTCTCCCCCCTCCCAGCTCACACACTCAAACAATTCAGCAGCAGCTTAGGCACATTGGAATACATTTGTAACTGAGCGAATTTACCGGAAGTTCGTCAGGGTTTTCCTAGGCTACTAACTCAGTGCATGCTGAGATGGGCAGCTGAAAGAAAATGGTGAAAGCCATTAATCATCAGTTGCCTAGACCACTGCAACTCACTACTGGTGGATGTGCCTGTATGTGCCATCCGACTTCTGCAGCTCATCCAGAACGCAGCAGCCTAGTTGGTCTTCTACCTACTGAAGTTCTCCCACACTACACTGCTCCTCCACATTCTGCACTGGCACCCAGTGGCTGCTTGAATCCAACTTGTATTATACTCTAAGTCTCTTAAATGTAAGAACACAAAATATGTACAAGTTACTAGAATATTTTTTACATCACCTCTGCTAACCTTGGTTTTATTTAATTTAATTGTATCCGTTTTCTCCATCTTGTGTTTTATGGGTCTTCTGCTGCTATTGTGCCTTATTTGGCTTGGAGTTGACTTCGGCGTTATGATTGTTTGCGTGATCTTGATGGTTCAATAAAGAAAGGCGGTGGTGGGAAGTTTGTGCAGCATCGAGTTTGCAGTTCGCACTCCGGACCAAGAGGCGGCGGTAACGCACTCCCACGTTGTTTACCATCCGTCATAGAAGCGGAAGTAAAGCAACGTACACATTAACGCTGGCGGTGATCACACGTGGGTACAGAAGTTTATCAGAGTAATGTGGTGTAGTCTTAATTAGGAAACATGTCGAAGAGGCAGGCAGCCATGTCAGAAGAAAGTACCGTTACTGAAGTGGTACTCGAGGAGGAGGATGTCCAGGAACCACCGCCAGAGACCAGACGGACCCGCAGCGGCCGCAAAGTGCGCACTCCTGCCGCACTGTTGGACTCACAACCCCCGGCGAGGACTCCCAGCAGGCGGACCAGGAGGTCTGTCCTCCAGGAGCTGCCGGCTGTAGAAGAGAAAAACACGGAGAATTCAGGGCAAAAACTCGAGAGTCTGCCTGCCGAACCGGAGCCGTGTAACGTGTCCGAGCCAGCGAAGCTGCACACGGAGGCTGCAGCAGATACAGACAGAGTGGACGTTAACGGTAACGGGCCTACACCGGTAGAAACTGCACCCTCGAGTTCCGAGGCCGTCCCAAAGAAGAAGCATCGTTCGGGTTCAAGTGGGAAACCATTAACTCCGGTCATTCCGCTGGGAAAACCCAAATCTGGGAGAGCGTGGAAGGACCGCAACAAGCAGAGGTGTGTGACAGTATAGTGAAGTAACTAAGTACATTTGACGTTACTCAAGTACTGTAATTAAGTAACTTACTTGTTTTTATTTTATACCATTTGTCCTTCCCTACATTTAAGAGAAATGTCGTTAGGAAGATCGCGGACAGAGAATGTGACATTCATTATGGAAAGCTGCAGCATGATAACAGTCATGAATCTGTAACGTTAAATGATGCTGATATTTAAATTAGGATTGAGTATCAAACCTCAGTACTTTGAATACTACTGACCGCATTGTGTCCTTATCAGCGCATGTCAAATCAGTCATCCGTATTGAAAGTTGGCTTCTTAAAATCTATTTCAATCATAATTGTGTCACCATTTAGGTAACGTGATTGTTTGGCAGTTAGTGTTACAGCAAAAGATGTAACACATGAAGCTTGGTTTATTTCACTGAATGAAAAATTATTTTAAAATGTTTATACTGAGCAGAGCAAACACTTTTTTGTATCAAAAGTCCACCAGTATTTAACATTTGTGTTTGTTCATCTCACTTCAATTTTATTGCTGCAAAATGGGATTGCCAAGCAGACAAACTGACCAACACGTATAATAATCGATCGATACTTGGCGTCTGTGTATCGATGCAGTATTGCCATGGAAATTAACCGCAATATATATCGATTGAGAACAATTTCACATTTGCAACAACGACCTGTCACATTCACACAGTTTCACAGTCTGATCTGCTGGCCACTGAGCAGCTCCACTGGAGCGGTTGGGGTTAAGGGCCTTGCTCAAGGGCACCTCACTAGTGGTCACTTTCCCCACCCAGATTTTATTCTGCCGGTCGGGGGATTGAACCGGCGACCTCCCGGTCCTTAACCCCCTAGGCCACCACTGCCCCTAATATTATGCTGTATAGATTTTTTCCCCCACCCCTATATAATAATTATGAAATTCAGTGTTTCTGTATCAATTACATTTGTCAGTCTTTACTGCCACCGCAGTCCCTAGCCTCATGTTCCTTACATGGAAATAATTGCAGTGATGTTTTGGGATTGAAAGAGTTGGATCGGTGCATCCCTACTTTCATGGGATGCTTTATGAATGAGACACTGTTACAATTTGTCTTGTATTATCTAAAAACCTGCTTTATGTGATTTTTGTCTTTTAGGTTCTCTGCAATGGTGAGAGATAAACCGCTGTGCTCTTCTTGGGAAAAGAAGATGGAGGCCAAGCGGGAGAAGGAGCTGGTGAAACAGTATACTTTGAAGCTTAAAGAGGACAAAGCCAGAGAGAAAGAGGTACAGCTGTGTGAGGATTTAACCCCTGTAATGTTTAAGTATTTGCACCTTTTTTCATTGATGCTATTTTTCCGTGCTTTATAGGAAAAGAGGAAAAGGAGAGAAGACAACTTGAAACGTCGCGCAGAGAACGAACGCAAATCAGAGATTGTGCAAGTGGTATGTCAACTGTTATTGTCTACACAAAAAGGTCTATAGGCATCTAGTAGGTTACATATGTTTTGTGACACATTTGAGTCGCATTAAAGTTATGGAGAAGAAAATTCTAAACTGCTTCAGAATTTCATTTGTGCAATAAAAAGAGCTTATCAAGTGAAAAGTTGTTAATTAGCAACGCAAGCACACACAATCTTTCCATCAGTGATTTGACCTTTTGTTCATATTCTCCCGTCTCTTTTGTATCACAGATCAAGAACACAGCAAAGATCAAGAGGATGAAGAAGAAACAACTCAGGAAGATTGAGAAGAGAGACACTCTGGCTCTGCTGCAGAAGTCACAGAAGCATCAAGTAAAAGCCAAAGGGCAAAAAAGTCACAAGGTTGACCAAGATTTGACCTAAAGACTGTGAGATAATAAAAATGCACCTGTTCAGTACTTTGCCTACATGTCTTATATTTGGATGTCTGAAATACAACAAACGCGTTTCTATGGGAGGACGTATTTCCACATTAAAAGACAACAATGAGCGCTAAAGTGATCATCAATAAACTGTTAAGATTCAACCTTTTCTGTTTTGTTTTTGGCGTTATAAGTATCCTATTTTGCTTTGCCTGTTTCTGTTAAATTCTCATAAAAGCCTGTAAAACATAACATATGACCGACTTTGTTTCACTTGCAGGATTTTATATTAAATAAAATTTAAATTCTTACTGTTCATCAAATTGTCACACTAATTGATGACCGGGAAAGCTGCACACAGGTTAAAAAAAAACGTACAATGAAGGTATGCTCAATTTTAAATATGCATCATTAGCACAACAATAAGTAGAATATGTACTTTTCCTTTTAAGTTGAGGTGCTCTGAGTATTGTGACATCTAAATTCCTTTTCATAAATGGCATGGAATGTAACCCGTAAAACGCAGAACTCAAAAGATTGATCAAAACGACAGGATGACGGTCCTGGCAGAAAAGGAATTTAGTGGTCAAAGGCAAATTCTCGGTTGCCGTTGTCACAACAGCCTCAGTGTTCGCATCAAATTTAAGATGGTCATCAAAAATAGGACCCAAATATGATGAAATGGGTGCTGAGAAATAAGAATTTTTAGTCAACTGAAAGGAAAATTAATCAGCAATTATTTTTGAAAATGTATTAATTGCTTTTCCGTTGATCATTTCAGTCATTCATCCAAATATGAGAGTGAAATACTCATTGGCACCAGCTTCTCAAATGTGAGGTTTTGGTCCTTTTTTATTTTATATGATAGTGAATATCTGAGTTTTTGACTGTACGTCTAACAAAACAAGCAATTTGAAGGTGTAGACCTGGGCTTTGGGAAATAATAGTAAATGAAGACTTATTTTTTAGATACTTCATAGACAAAACTATGTATCTGATAATCTAACCCTGGTTTAGATTATCAGATACATATACACGTCTTCAACGTTTTTTTAGGCCAAGGACCCCTTAGCTGAAAGAGACGGAGCAGGGACCCCATATTGTATAAAATTAATTGCAAATTAAACTGGGCCTACAATAACAAGTAGAGCCCTTACACATACCTTTTTATGGTACATGTATACAATACTAAGCTAGTAAAATAATTATTGACATTCATATATTTATACATCATGTTTTAATGTTAAACATGTGAATCCTTAAGCTTAACTGTATCTGTCGATGGCTACCTTACCTACAGACCAGTAACCTGTCATCAATGTTATGTAAATAAAAAATAAAATAAAAAAAACTAACACTAATAGGCCTACTTAACTTTGCTAATATGTTGGACTCATGTTTATGTATATTTTCAGACATTTTAACTAAAAAAAATGTTTGATTATTGAACAATTACTTGGTGGCAATGGTCAGTTTGTGTCATTATATGGCTTAAGCTGATATAAGTGTGTGGGAGGTTTGGGTGTGGACACTGTCTCTAATGTCAGATACACTGTTTTGTTTTTTTCCCGAAATGTTAAGCAAGAGGCTGCTGTCATGGGACCAGATGACGGTTCACAGAATTGCAGACACTCCGCAGTAACTCAATCTTGATGTTTAGGCTCTGTACTCCTCAGTTGGATTTCAAAGTAAACTACGACTATGAGATTAAAGTGAGACCATAAAGACTAAGTAACACAATCTAACTCATATAAAAAATTCCAGGTTAGTCTCACTGAGATATAAAATCTCTTTTTCAAGAGAGACCTGGCCAAGATAGCAGAACAAACATATACAACAATTTACAATCACAAAACAACTGAATTCGTTTCTAAGAATTTCAGCATGTCACATAAGATTCCAATGGTTTTATCTCAAACGCACAGTACCTTAGAAATAAATTCAATATTCCATTATCCTGTAATTGCCACCGGTGTTCAGCGAAAGTCACTCTGAAAGTGCTAATGCTTTAAAGGTACAAACGGTACCACATTTCGGTACCTGAGAGCACGTAAGCGCAAGTTTATCTGCAGGGTTGGGTAGTAACGGATTACATGTAATCTGGATTACGAAATCAGATTACAAAAATCAAGTAACTATAATCAGCCCAGATTACAATAAAAAAATGTGTAATCATATTACAGTTACATTGTTGAGGATTACCTGATTGCATCTTATCATGCAAACAATGCAACTTTTTTTTTTTTTTTTTAGTTAGATCACACCGGAATGCTTTAATGAGAGCAAAAAGATTTCTTAGATGTAATAAAATAATGAAGAGAAAAATAAAATGATAATTCACTGATCAATTCTGTGGCGGTGTCTTTTATTTAAGGTGCATATTTATTGAAATGATATAAGAGTAAT
Source organism: Sander lucioperca (assembly GCF_008315115.2). NCBI lineage: Eukaryota > Metazoa > Chordata > Actinopteri > Perciformes > Percidae > Sander > Sander lucioperca. Next base: position 30,927,117 of record NC_050176.1, read on the forward strand.
CCTAAAGTAATCAGATTACATTACATGTTTTGGGTAATCCAACTGATTACGTTACTGATTACAAAAATGACCATGTAATTTGTAGTCAGTAATGGATTACATTTCAAAGTAATCTGACCTAACCCTGCTTATCTGACCTCTCTGCATATTGACAGAGAGCGGAGCTCCGACACACACACACACACACACACACACACACACACACACACACACACGTGCAGAGGTGCGGACGGAGTAAACTCGAGCAAACTCGAGCAAACTACGTCAGCTCTGCAGTTTTGTTGAAGTCACAGTGAGTCACGGCAATGCCGACAAAGTGGTTTCAAGTGTGGTTACAGTTTTTCAAAACTTCATACAGACAGCGTTTGCTGCGATATGATGTTAATGGAGATGCGAAAGTGGTCGCGGTGCTGTTGACGTTACACTTCCTCTGAGACAAGCAGGCACAACAGTGGTTTCTATGCCCTGGTGACTGACTGACAAGCTGAGGTTGTAAGGCAAGGCAACTTTATTTCTACAGCAACTTTCAGCAACAAGGCAATTCAAAGTGCTTTACATAAAACATTAAAGAGCAGTTAAAAACATTCATGATGAAAATAAAACTAAAAAAGAATAATATACAAATACAAGAATAAAAGTTACAGTGAGTAAGAAATGAATAATTATTCAATTTAACAGGTTGCAGGGATGGGTTTGGGAGGAGAGAGGGAGGGGTTTTATTTTTATGTTATGTTTGTTTAATTTCTTTAGAGTGTAAAATATTCTAAATAAATAACATAATGTTCTAAGTAAATAGGATAAATAGGTTTGGAATTATTTTCACAACTGAAATAATTGTTTTGTAAAAAAAAAAAAAAAATCCTAAAGGAAACACTGTTGACACATAAGTTTGAGTGACACATAACTTTTGTAACACAGCATCTACTTAAATGAATGCATCACAAGACTCTGGTTTCAATCCAAAACGGTGTTCACCCAGAATAACAGAGTAAATTTGAAGAGCAGGTTGCACACAGAGACCCTGCTTTTTCCCTCACATTTATTCTCGTTCCAGAGACTTTAACTGATATTCAACATTAAAGTAGACACTACGGTCTTTGTGTCACATTGAGAGACAACTCCTTCAGTTCGTCACCAACCTGTTTGCTTCGTAAATTCTTTCAGTTGCAGTAGAATAATCTGCCATCCTTCAAAACGCACGGATAAACAAAGCAATTTGTTTCACTGAGGTGACAGATGTGGAAGGAATGATCATCCTTCGAACACTTTGAAAGCTGGGTCTTTCACATCATTTTTCATGTAGGTCATTCATTGTATAAAGGCAGCGACAAACTCACTACGGTCTTTGTGTCACATTGAGAGACAACTCCTTCAGTTCGTCACCAACCCGTTTGCTTTGTAAATTCTTTCAGTTGCAGTAGAATAATCTGCCATCCTTCAAAACGCACGGATAAACGAAGCAATTTGTTTCACTGAGGTGACTGATGTGGAAGGAATGATCATCCTTCGAAGCTGGGTGTCTTTCACATCATTTTTCATGTAGGTCATTCATTGTATAAAGGCAGTGACAAACTCAGAGCTTAAGTGAGAGGTGCACATCTGAAGGTGAACTAATCAAAGTGCGAGCTGAGAGAAAGCAGTATTCACATCACAGCTAAGGGCAGCTACACAAGTCAAACCCAGATACGTTTTGTAAGTACAGTAATTTTCTGTCTTTTAGTGTACTGGTTTTATTGCATTATTCAGATTTATTTTTTAGTATGATCTTCTTTTTTTTAGAAATGTCTGATAGACTTAGTCTTAATAACTGCATGGTAAGTGGAAGGAACTGTTCTGTTTGATCACGTGAGAAAATATAATTTTTCTTTTTTTCTTTTAGATGTAACAGAGATTAAAAATGCTTCTGCTAGTTCTGATACAGCTCCTGCTCATCGGTAAGTCAATCATGTTTTTATTGTTGTTAAAGTGTAGGGCTGTATTGTTGTTACGATATGCACAAAATATCTAATTGCAATTATTTTGACTGATATTGCAATTGTGATATGATTTACGATATTGGAGGGAATGATTTTTGTATCATTATTTTAATTTTCATTGAAAAATATTAAAATAAAAATTATTATTGTGTGATTTTTGCGAGGATCTGTACCAGACAAAGAATTTTTCTTTAGTCTGTAGGATATGATTTGTATGTCGGGGTGGCTCTGCAGCACCACAATACTTAAGGGGTAACTACTGTTTTTTTTTCAAACCTGGACCCTATTTTCCTATGTTTTTGTGTCTAAGTGACTGATAGGAACAACAATCTTTGACATTGGTCCAGTATTAAGCAAGATCGCTGCAGTCGGCAGCGCCGAAACAAGCTACAATTAAAGTTAATAGGGCAATTGTGCAGCTTGTATTTACCTTTATAAAAGTGCTTGTTTTGCCACTGACAGGCTCAGATTAATATTCTAAGTGTCTGAAAACATTATGGAAAGGATTTCTAAGGAGGCCGACCTTTCTGTTAGAGTAAGATTCTTTTTTTTTAAACATAAAAACATCCGCGAAATTGCGTTCCCTTAAGCCACCAGACACCATGTAAATAAACAGTAATTTTTAGGAAAATACACTTCATTCAAAGTCGACAGAAACAAAATATACATACATGTGAAAATATGTTGGCCCTATACACACTAAAAGTATTGTTTCTTTAAATGAAGTCTGGTGGGTTTAGTTTAAACAGAAAAGTCTCAAAGAGGTTTTAAAAAGTCCTCTCTCTGTAGGGATCCTTTCCATAATGTTGTCAGACACTTAGAATATTAATCGGAGCATATCAGCGGCAAAATAAAGCACTTTGAGTGGACCAAATTGACGATGCACATTTGCCCCATAAGGTTTCATTGCAGCTTGGTCTGTGGCTGCCGGTTACAGCGTTCACGCTTAATACTGGACCAGTTTCAAAGATTGTTGTTCCTATCAACCACTTACACGCAAAAACAGGGAAATAGAGTCCAGGTGGAAACAAATGGTTGTTACCCTTTAATTCAGAATGGTTGATAAAATTGCGATTAATTGTGCAGCCCATTACAGTGCATTACAATTTTTGGAAAAGGGACACAGTCTTCTATTATATTAATGTATTATTTATTGATTAATAGCATCAGCAAATGCTCAGATTTCATCAACTGCAGAAGCCACAACTGCAGCAGCTACGACCGCCGTAGCCACCACAGCCGCAGCTACGACTGCAATAGCCACGACGGCCGCAGCCACCACCGCAGCCACAACGGCCGCAGCCACCACCGCCGCAGCCACGACGGCCGCAGCCACGACGGCCGCAGCCACCACCGCCGCAGCCACGACGGCCGCAGCCACGACGGCCGCAGCCACCACCGCCGCAGCCACGACCGCAGTAGCCACGACCGCCGCAGCTACAACTGCCGTAGCAACGAAGACAGCAGCGATAACGACAAACACCACTGCCACTAACACTGCTGCTGCACATGCTGGGATCACGTACATGAGCAGTCTGGTTGTGTGTCACTTCAGTGTCATTCTCTACAAGTTCCCATTTGCACTGTAACTTGGTTGTGTTGCCTTTATCTATTTTTACAGAATACAGTCATTTATGTTAATATATAACCTAATGGCCATGTTATGAAGCGCTCGTGTTGATAGGTTTAGAAAATCTAGATGATTCAGTGTGTTAAAATGTTAATAATAAATGTTTAGTAGAACTCGGAACATCTCGGTTTGTGTCTTTTTATTGTCATCACTTTTAAAGTCATTAAAAAATATTCAACTGTGATTTTTCAAAGCTTCTCTTGCACAGTTCACAGTCACTTTTGTCCCTTAAAAAACATGGTAAAATTAGTTGATATACCGACTTTTGAAAAAAAGTATATACAAAGTCTGTCTGCACAAAAGTTATCATCTGCATACTTTCATCCTCGCTCAGTAATTGCAAAATCAAATTTTCCACATTATACGTTTCTTCTAATGTCTGTTTTGACAATCAGGCAGTGAGAAAAGGCTTCTATAATTAATTACCTCAGAATGTACCCTGGGTGTGTCACCATCCATCACAATGAATTGTTGAGACTGAGACTATTTGCCAAAGTGACACCGTTTCAAAAAACAGGGCTCACCCACATTAAAAGAACAGAAAGAATGAAAATAATGTTTCCTTTAACACACACAAAGCAAATGCTTGTCTACATTACAAATGGGGTGAAGTGTGTAATGATCAAGGACAAGTCCTGGCTAACATGGTCAGATAAACCCACTAAGGGCCTTGAGTCAAAAATCTAATGTGGGCCCCTTAATTGCAGCTCAATTATATTCTGACTAGAGTCCCAGAAACAAATCAGTACTCCTGTGCTGAAATGGGTTAATGTTTGCTGTGTGTCAATTAGTTTGTGGTAATTTAAACCAAAGTGAATGCCAATGAATCCCTCAGAGAAGATGAATGGCTCTTGATTAATCACTTTATATAGGTCCCCAAAGGACGATTCGATTGGTAGGTCAGTGAAACAACCACAGGATATAGCTAAACATAAGACACAACGTAAACAATGAGTGCAAAATAAAAAAAAATTAAACATAGAGTATAGGTGGGTTAGAACTGACATGTTAGCTAAATTTCAGGGTCACTGAGAAACTCAGATACAGGAATCATGGTGTGAAACTACCTGCACAGGTACAGTAGGCTATATGTAATGGGTGGGCGGTGTCAATAATCCATGTGTGACTTGTATGAACCGTCAACAGAAATTAAAAAGGCACGTTTGAAAAATGGAAAATCTCTGGGGGTGTGACGTTAGAAAGAAGTGAGCTTACCAGACCCATAGATATACATAATAAAAGCCTTTATTATGTATATCTATGACCAGACCTCTGTGGCCCGCTCCTTATCTATGCTTGAGACTAGCAGCTCCAGGCTACATTAGCCGCCCGCTACTAGCACACCTGACCCAACTATCGGCGGTCGAGCTGCATTGTGGGTATAGTAGAGGCCAGGTTTTTTTGGAATAAGAAAAGATGATCTCTGGTTCTGCTGATTTGAATTTGATACAATTTGATATATATATATATATATAAAATGCCTCAGCATTATAAAGCATTACACGTGTCGTTATCGATATCATGACATATTATATATATATATATATATATATATATATATATATATATATATATATATATATATATATATATATATGTCGTTATCAAATGTGGTGAAACCATTAGGAAAATGTGAATAAGGTCTTCATGGAGGCCTACACCAGTAGGCTAATGCAGATAATTTGGACTAACGCCGTTTAACCACAGGGTGGCGGTATGGCACAATCTTTAAGGATGTCTCTGGTCAACAGTTTTAAATAAAGTCAAAGATAACTTCTGAGCACATTTGTGATATGGCCATAAATGAATCGGTACAACAAATCATTTGTGTAACTTGTATGAGTTAGAAATATAACAACAATTTTGCATCAAATGTATACCTGAAGTATTAGATAACTGGATCATATTCAGGGTAGAATTGTTTTTAACAGTGGCCGTGTTGGCTCAGTGGTAGAGCAGGCGCACATACACTGAGAGGTTTATTCCTCGACGCAGAGGTCCAGGGTTCAAATCTGACCTGTGACAATTTCCTGCATGTCTTCCCCACCTTTCTTACCTAGCTGTCCTGTCAAAAATGAAAGATGGAAAAGCGCCCCCCCCCTGAATTTTTTTTTTTTTTAATGAAAGACATTTTGACTGTGTATGCAAGGAAAACACTCAAATCTTTCCAAAACTTGGAAATTTTATTTACAGTTCAAGTCAGTCACATGCAACATTTTCTTCAAATGAATAAACATGAAATTAGCAAAAACAAGAAAAGGAAAAAAAAGCATATTATTTTCTTTTAAAATAGCAATATACAAAAATAGAGCTTACAAATACTGTACAGCAATTGTCTCCAAAAATATTCTGCTGCAGAATTCTTAGTTTTACAAACAATGTCTGTGAGAGTCCACAAACATAATCAGTGTTAACAAAAAGGGGTGTGAGGGTAGGGGAAAGTGTTGGAAGGGCACTACGAGAGCTCCAGAGGAATAAATAACACACAATAAGAACAAGAGGAAACTTCACTTCAGGGAGGCAGTGATAGAGATTAATAATCATTAATGGTCTGGTCGCTAAAACCAACCATGTAAATATAATGAAACCCCTCCTCTACAGAGGATGTGGGTACCACATTTTTTTTTTTTTTTTTTTTAATAACACAGTATTGTCATATTCTTCCAGAACACTGTCTGCCATCAAATATTGTGCCCTAAAGGGACAATCGTATAAATGTTTCTCTGATGCCATCATTCATTTGCTTTCTACTCTGAGTATCAGTATACTTTTAATGTGAAGCGTGTGTTCCTGACTGTCATATTTCATCTTGTCTATTTATAATTACAGTTCACTCAGAAGCAGCACGGACATCAATAGTTATTTCAGTGGCGGGAAGCCATTTATTACTATGGCTGGCTCAGTTTCCATTCTTTTTTGGCCATAATGTGACAGAGACTCTCCCCTATCTCGTTTACATTTACAACATCCTTTCTTATTGGCTGGGACTTTGATTTATAACAGTTCATTTTGGGTTGGCACTTTGTTTACAGTGGGATTAGGACGGCACACAGGGAGGAAACGGGGAAGTTCAGGTGGAAAGGCTAAAAGTGTTTACAATCAAACACTTACGATGGCCAAATGGCAGGAAGTGTTCAGCTGCCATTTAGTTTATATGAAGGGGCCTTTTGTTGTGCACCCTATGTATAAATACACTACTACTGATACTATGGTCTACATACATTTAATAATGGTGATATCAGTGGCAACTGGACTATGCAAAAAGGCATGCTTTCAAATTACATCTCCTCCTATTCTTGTCTTTCTCTTGTGAACCTTACATTCCAAGACAAAGCTTTAAGACTTGTTATTAGCACTGAGCTACAAAATATGTTGTCTTTTAGGGATAGTGGCAGACATACTTGCCCATGTACAGTATAGTTTATATAGACATTTTGGGAATAATGGTATGAAGGAGAATGTTGGTTCTCATATTGTAAAATGTGCAGTGAGATATAAGTTTAACCAAAGACTTAGAAGCAAAAAGGTACCAAACACTGTACATCACACACCATACTGAAGCTTACATTGCTGATTTTCCTCAACATAAAGCCACAACCTCTTCATTAACAGGCAATAAAAATTATTTTCTGATCACAAAGTTAATTGTTAATTTACTGTAGAGTGAAAAGGGTTGGGATAAGGCCAATTAAAAACAACCCTGGTCTGGGCACCTGGATAGCTCAGTTGGTAGAGCGGGTGTCCATATATAGACGCAGCGGGCCTGGGTTCGACTCTGACCTGTGGCCCTTTGCTGCATGTCATTATCCCTCTCTCTTTCATTTCTTCAGCTGTCCTGTCAATAAAGGCCTAAAAATGCCCAAAAAATAATCTTTAAAAAAAACAAAAAACAGCCCTGGTCTTTTATTTTGAAATTGTGGCAGTTTTTTTGTTCTAATAAGGCTAATGTGGATAATATATTTCATTGAAGTTGCTCTAAAACAGTTTCTCATCAGTGGTGGCATAGTGCTGCATTAATGTCAGAGGATTGGACCTGGATAAGGGCATGGAACAACCCACTAATACGCTACATACAGGATAGAGAAATCCTGACTGAGCTCTGCTGACATTCTCACCTTGCTGCACGCTCTGACTCAACCAAAAAGGTCATCACTGTGGGGTGTGGGCAGACATTCAGCAGAGATGAAACATTCAAACCACAGAGTAATCTGCCATAGAAGGTGAAACGCATTGTCACTTTGTAAAACCATCCATGTGTTGGGACCCTGTGCAACTCACTTGACAGTGTTTGGTGTTAGAGAATAAAGTCTAATTGGGAATTTTGTGTTGTTAAAGGCACAATCAATGTTTAATTTTAAGTATATACGCAAAGATATTTAAGTAAGATGAAAATTGTTTTTTCTAAACCAATCAGAATTGAAAATATAAGCCTGTTTAGTTATTTTTTCCATCAGTAATATTTGTAAACATTAAACATGTAAACAAACCTTTTACAGCACCAGAACACATTGTAAAATTAAATCTAAATGTCTAATGTATTTGTTGTGTTGTTTTTTTTACAGTGGGACTACTCTCGGGAAAATCTCCAATTTATCTTAGGTCCATCACTCTGACACACAGCTTTTTTTTGTTAAGCCACCCATTTAGATCAGCACAATTACCCACAACCCATTTACCAGATGCAGCCAACAAGGGATGAGGACAAAAAACATAACCACAAAAGCTGGCCAGGCTCAGAGTTACTGTATGTGTGGCACAAAACAAACAGCCCTCTGTACCGTACAGAAAGAGGGAGAGAGGCGAAAGCACCAGAATACTGCAGGCAAAAAGCAGAACTGCCCTTTATGCATGTATGTGTGTGCATGAATGAAAATGCTGCTTCATTACAACTTGCTGACCACTGACTCTCTGGCAGCCCAGGCCCCTCCCTGTGTGCATGTGTTTTACAAAGTAGTGGGTATCTTGACCAAAAGATGTGCTGATGATCTGCTGAGGACAGTCATTCTGATGATTCTGCTAACTCATTCACCTAATGCAGCTGTACCAAGAAAGTATAATAAATAAAAATAAAAAAATACAAACACTCTATTGGGCCAAAAGCAAAAATAACTGCAACTGTGTATGCAGCACATTTTTTAGTTAGGAGCATAACAGTGAAGAAGGCAAAAGTCTGCTTCATCCTGGTTTCTTCCTAAATTGAATTATCGATGGTTTTCTAGCAGGATATGTAATGCTAGATTAAGATACATCAACAGGACTGTTGGACATTTTTTTTGTGTCTCCTTAATGTGAAGCAAGCCACTGTAACATCCACACAGCTCAGCTTCAATACAATAAAATGATGCAGCAGCAGAGCAAAATAAAACTGGAACAACAAAGGTTTTAAAGATAAAGCACCAGGTTTTACACTAATACTGGTTTAGGTAATCACAGTAGTTGAATCAGTTACTTTGAAATGATCTGTTAGATAGGTTCTGAATAGTTTTTTCTGAGTAATGCATCGGGTGACAGCATATAGTCTGTGCTCGTGTATGGAGGATGTTACCCAGGAAATTTGTTTAATGAAAATATAATTTGTTCACTGTATCACCTTCCTGTATAGACAGAAGAATGAAAAGAGGATAATAACAACAGTCACATTGTAATGAATGAAAAAAACAGGCGATGAGGGAACAAATTCTATAGGCTTGGTTGGTGTGAAAAACACATTCAAACCCTTCACATTTAGTCAGACATAAAGTCTCAGGGTTGCTTTGAGCTTCATTTCTTGAGTGCGTTTAATTAAAACTAGAAGCATTGTCCAAATTTCCTGGCATCTCTCTACCGACATAGGTTTTGTTGTCCCTTTAAGATTTATTTATTTTTTGTTTTAAAATCAGAGTTTACTAAATAAAAATGAAAACCCATGTGGCTGGAAAAGTACATAGAAATAATAGTTAATGATAAAATATAAAACATAACCTTGCTACTAGGATCACAAGCAATTAAAGTTTGCCTTCTCGTAAAGTGCTTGTTAAAAAAATAAAGAAAATGTATATTTTAATGTATTGTAGTTCTTGGCTTTTTTGTTTCTCCCCCCCCCCTCCTGGTCTTTAGCTGGTGTCCCCAGAAAAGTACATTGGTTGAGAAAAAATTATCTACCACATAATGGCCAAGAAGGAAACTAAATCAACTCTTCTTCATTGTCCATGAAAAAAACAACATGAAAACAGTTGATTATCAGTTAGAACTGATATCAGGAAACCTTTTCGTGAACCAATGCAAGAATACGAGAGGTGACGATGGCTGCAGACACACAGTTTCTCACACAGTATCTGCGCATGAACTCCAGTTTATCCACAGACTCATACCAAAGGTGTAGCTGTACGGGTGAGAGTATGAGTGACGGGATGTGTGTTTGTGTGTCTTTAGTGTACTAAAAAGAGAGGGGTTGATTCTTCTACACCAGGTTCTCGATGCCGGGTAGAGGCTGCTGTATTGGCACGGGGGGGTCCGTGCTGCCGGCCTGCTGGGCGAGCTGCAAGACGGGCATGTTGCACAGCGGGCAGACTTTCCTCACCTCCAACCACTTAATGAGGCACCTGGAAACAAAGTAAAACCACTTAGCATATGGTTAGGGCCAGGAAGATGGAGCTGAATGGGTACAGTAAATGTAAATTTGGGTTAGCTTGGGTTCACTTGACACACAAAGGTTATTCAAAGTCACTTTTCTAGCCCATATATTAAGCCACAATTAACAATTGTTTTGACACAATTAACGTGTCGACACTTGCATCTGTTTATGAGCCTGGCAGGCTTCTGCTTAAAGGAGAATTCCGGTCGATTTCAACATGTAGCTCTGTGGTTTGTAAATTTGGAGTGCTGTCAGTAGCGCGAAAAACGAAAACAATCGGTGTTGCCTACACCGTGTTATCCTCATGCTAGCGTTAGCACCCAGGAGGCTGAAACCAGGCAAGTTTTAAACGTGCTTTAAGCCTCTTAACATGTTCAAAATGTCATTACAAGTGCCTACCCATGTGAAGTGATTCCTTCCAAGTGAACACAGTGAATCTGACTGCAGTAGATGTGAAAGAAATGCATAAAATTCAGCTCTGTTTAGTTCCGGTGTTGAGACGGCAAGACGAGTGCTTAGGGACCGTCTACAAAGTACAACACCGAAAAGAGATACAAACATATTTATTAATTTAATGATTAAATAAGGTAGTGTCTCCAAACTTACCTCAATTATAACTTGTCTCCTGCTAGTTGTACTACAGCACTTATGCCGCGTTCTATTTACCTCGGAACTCGGATTTTCCGAGGTCAAAGTCGAAAACACGCCCCCTGACCTCAGATTTCTGAGCTCGGAACTCGGACAACCTCGCAGTAGCCCGAGTTCAAAATCCAACATGGCTGCCCCTTGTATTAACAGTTGTGAAAGCTGCAGTAACATAAAGTTATAAGCACTTCTGTCTTATTTGTGTCACTAAATCAGTCGTTCACACAGGCATGTTCAACTTCTATCTGTGGACATGTTGTTACGCTGTTTGCATGCACAAAAAACGGCGTAATGCGTTGTTATCAACTGGTATTGCTAACAATAGCTAACCGGGCTAGAGCTAATGAAAACAATGAAAATCCGACTTTTAAATGGAACGCATTCAACTCGGGTACGATGTCATTCCCAGCTCCGGCTTAAAAAATAAGCATATGTCTATTTTTTAAAATATTTTTGTATCTCTTTTCGGTGTTGTACTTTGGAGACGGTCCCGAAGCACTCGTCTTGCCGTCTCAAACATTGACTGTAAAATTTGTGGACAGAGCATGTGTGACGTCACCCATTGGTTTGTGGAGATCTGCTATGAGTCGTCGAGTTTGCCGTTACGGGCGCAGCCATCCTGGTTGCGGATGTGACGATTTTAGACGAGAGGGAGGAGTGAGGGAGGAGCCCTTACACTCTTCATTACGTTACACACTTTCACTGGCAATCACATCATACCGATTTTAAAATCAACGAGAATATAATTCAAAAAATGAACATCATTCGGTGTTGCAGAAGACTTGAAACTAGCGATTGAGACCATAAACTCATTATGAAAATGTTTACTGAGGTAATAAATCAAGTGAGAAGTGGGTCACTTTCTCATAGACTTCTACAGAAACCAACCTCCTTTTGCAACTGCACGTGTTGCCCCCTACTGGAATTCAGACAGAATGCAGGTTTAAGGCACTTTAAACTTGCATTTGCAGCACTTTGCCGAACCGGATGCTTTGTCCACTAATATACAGTCTATGGTCTCAACACCTGAACTAAACAGAGCTGAATTAGCACACATTTTATACATTTCTTTCACATCTACTGCAGTCAGATTCACTGTGTTCACTGGGAAGGAATCACTTCACATGGGTAGGCACTTGTAATGACATTTTGAACATGTTAAGAGGCTAAAAGCACATTTAAAACTTGCCCGGTTTCAGCCTCCTGGGTGCTAACGCTAGCAGGAGGATAACACGATGTGGGCAACACCGATTGTTTTTGTTTTTCGCACTACTGACAGCACTCCAAATTTACAAACAACAGAACTACGTTGAAATCGACCGGAATTCTCCTTTAAGGGTTATATTTTGCCATAATATTATGTATAATAGTATGATCGGTTATTCAGGATGAATTTAGCTTATCATAAACATATTGTATTGGCACACATGCCGGTAAATAAGTAAAAAGAAATTACAGTAAAGAAATGGCAAATGCATGTTTGCAATAATTTAGAAAACGGTACAGCCATTACATAGTTTGTCCACCAGAGGGCACTGACAAATTAATCTTTCAAATGTAAGATGTCCAGCACACTCTTTTTTTAAACAAATTGAAGAGAACCTTTCAGAAGTGTCTGTTTATTTAAAAAATAATGAACATATATTAATATTGAATAGCAGATTTTTTTAAACTTCCCAATATTGATGTTGCCTAATAAAACAGATGGCTAGCAGAGAAGGGTTTTACATTGTAGGAGTGGTTTGATTTTCTTTGGCTGTTTAGACTTTTATTCACCATGAAAACGTGTTATTACAAGAATCCATTGTACATGTCAAGAATATAAGCTAACCACAGCCTCCATTCACTGTGAAGAAGCAAACTACAAACGTTTACAGCCACTATTCAATAACACAAGAGTGTGTCATAAAAAAGATTAGATTTTGTGAGGATGGTCAGTGGTATGTAAGCTCCTCTGCGCTGGCAGTTGGAGCCATTTACCCTGTAGTCCTCAGTGGCTCAGGGCTGCTTTCACTCTCCTCCCCCAAAAGAGTACTAAATCATGGGGTGAGGAGGAGACAGTATGTAGTAGCCATGTACATACTTTAGTTAAATATGTTCAACTCACACGTTTTCTTATGAACAAGTGTGACTCTCATTAATTGCATAAGGCCAAACATTTTGATTGTTTTGCTCTCTAGCTGTGGTGCTAGTGCTGTCAATCAGACAGAGGCAGGCGCTGTGCAGTTTTATTACATTATTCTCTATTCTGGTACTCCATTTTACAGTTTCACCTAACGGTTTATCTAGGAGTAACTTAAATGTGGAGCTGAAACAAGCAGTCAATTAACTTATTAAATGAATGTGAAGTGCAAAACATTTTTTTGTTCCAGCTTTACCAATGTGTAAATTTTCTGTTTTATATTATTGTTAATTACAGTAAATATCTGGTTTTTGGACTGTTAACCAGAAAAAAAGCTATTTAAAGATTGCCTTGGCCTCTGGCGAATTTTAATTGGTATGTTTCAATTTTTTCTGACATTTTTAGAGTAAACTATTGATCAAGTAGTTGCAAAAATAATGGGAAGATTAATCAATGATGAGAAGATAGCATGCTCTTCACCACTGAATGTTTTTGTTAATGGTCTGCTTGGAATGTGTGTTTTATTTGTATAACAGCATGGCTTTATTTGCACACACACACTAAAAGGAGTGTTTATACAGTGGATTCAGTGAGTGGTGACAACTCTTGCAGCAATGGGGCGACACTAGGCAAGGGAGGTGTCGTGCCGATGTAAACAACTCAGTTGAAATGGTCAGGGCGCGTGGGGAGGTGTGTGGGGTAAAGTTGGATCATGCAATATATCATGTCCTGTGTAGCTCCGCACTTCACACAACTGGCATTACTTTTATGTACAAAAATATTTAATTATTAACTTTTTGTTATCAACATGCTCTCTGTCCATGCAAACACATTTTTTTTATTTTACAACTGTTCACTGTGTCACGGTTAAAATGCCTAAGAGTAGGTAAAGATGCATTAAAATCTATCCTTTGTTAAGGAAATCTGTACTGATCGATGTGTCCTTGACTCTGTGTGTGTGTGTGTGTGTGTGTGTGCACTTTGTGTATGTGTCCATGAATGTCAACAAAACCTTATACTTACTTCCTATGAAAAGCATGTTTGCACGGACAAATCCCCAGCTCATCTTTCTGTTTGAACTCCTCCAAGCACACCGCACAAATCTGAAAGGGAGAGGGGGCGTTACAGATATTTTCTGAGGAGGGCATGCAACAATTTTGAATTTGTTGGTTGTTCTCTGGTGTTTGGTTCTTTCAGTCTTAAATCTGAACTTTGTGTTGGCAGATTGGAAACAAACTATCCAAACAACCAAGGTCAAGCACTCATGGAAAACGACAACCGTGGCCAACATCTGCAAAAAATTGACACAAACAACAGTGCAGCAACTGACCAACTGTGTTCTGTTATACAACTCTGAGAGAGAGGCTTACTTTAGCGGCAATGTTTCCAGGGTAAGAGACTTAGAAAGAAGAAAGACTAATTTGAAAGACAGACACGGCCATAAAAGTGGACCCACAACACAGCGGACAGGACAATCGGTGCATATATGAAGCTAATCTTTAAATTTTTTAATGGCTATCTAGCTCATGGCATTCTACCCGACTCTATGATTGTATGATCCCAGTGCTGTTTGATTTTGTAGGATAGAACAGGTAAATAGCAGTGATAACAGTAGACCTTTATCCGTGACTGGTGTCCTTGTAAAGGTGACTGAGGCAATCCTGATCACAGACACACAGACACACACACACACACACACACACACACACACACAGACACACACACACACACACACACACACACACACACACACACACACACACACACACACACACACACATTTAGAGGTAGCTGGGATATATAATGGCTGTTGAGGAGGCATCCTAATCAGAAGGCAGACCCACATCAACTGTCTCTTTAAAGCAAAGGAACAGAGGTTATCCTCCACGCTGTTGCCATATGTCAGAGCCTGTCACCCTGTTCTTACAGGTAAGCCCAGACACCCTGTCAGGGAAACTCATTTTGGCAATTTATAAAATAGGTGAGTGGCAACACCATATATAATGTAGGTAGCACAGGGCTGACTACACCCTCTCTAGACCAACATTAGAGTTGTAATGACAAGGACAACAAACAAATCTTAGTGAAATGGACATTTCAAATTGTGAGAAAATAGGCAAACGCCTGCAAAAACACAGCACAGCATTCCCATCACAAAACGTCATCCAACCAGTGGGTAACATTTCCATAAAAGAGGGTTTTACTTTGGCACATTTGGCTGTCTAACCCTGCAACTGTTACTCCTTTAGCCACACAGATTCTCTTTTTCCCAGCTCTACTTTATAGAGGTGGATGGATAAGGAAGGATGAAAGGAACAGCATGGTGGCTCTTAGCTTTCTCTTCTGATGCTTTTTGGACACAGAGATCCTCTGTTAAGATGTCTGCTTTGCTCTCTTGATTTGTGAATAGAACAACGTTTTTGTTCCTTTCAGTGCCTTGTCTATGGTGTCTCACTCTATAACTATAGAATCCACTGTGCCACACCGGACCAATAAACGCTCCGTAACGTAATGCGAGCATGACGAGCTGCTCCGCATTGACACAGAATGGAGGCCAGCTGCTAACAAATGATCTTGTATAATAATATAAAATCTTGTATAAGCTGAATTATGTTTCTGAAAACATTTTAGGCCAGAAATAGGCAATACAGTTAACAGCGCTGCCTTGTTCTACCGTTTCATCTGAGTTTGTTCAGCCTCCATTTTTGCAATACAGTAAAACAGTATGGCACTCACTTCCTGTTTCAATTGTATTTCAGCCAAACAGTGCACTAAAATATGTTTCTGAAAATATTTTGGCGAGAAATAGGCAATACAATACAGTGACCGAATCTTATATTTGATCAGCCCTGCCTAGTTTTACCGTTTAATCTGAGTTTGGTCTGAGTTTTTAAAAAAGAGAGAAAGGGGCGTCTCTCTCTCTCTCGATCCGCTTCTATACTCTTTGTGAAATCACATTAGTTTTGTGATGTTGACACATGGACAAACTATTGACCAAAACCCCTCATTAATGACAGAAAAGATACTAGTAAGGATAAATGGCGTACTGGACATCTAACTGGATTTGTACACAATAAAAACACATAATAAACTCTTCACAAAGCATCACTCTGAAAATAAATATCTAAAGTAGGCACTATTGTCAACATACAACATAGAGATACCAATATTTTGGCACAAATATTAAGAGGCCTTCAATTTAATCTAATACCCAAAGCACTGTAAACATTATCAAAATGAAAACAGCAATGAACTTTATAATGTCCGATACGACTACTTTAAGATAAGGTATAAAATGTGAAATAATTTCCTCTAGCCCATATGGACAGAAATAAAAAACAACGGGATACAATCCTGACTGGCAGATGGGATGGAGGGGTGCTGAGACCACTGCACCATACATCGGTATGTCTTATATGACTTTTTACGGCGCTTTCAAACTAGAGTTTGTTTGCCCTGCAGGTGAGAACGCGGCAATCACACTTGGGTGCGCACCAAAACGCGGATCAAATAAGCGTACTGAGACCTGCTTGACGAGGTGGTCTCGGTACTCTATCAATTGAACTCTGGAGCGGTTTGTTTGTGGCGAGAATGTGATCCGACCTTGAACCACACCAACTATATATACTCCGCAATCTGAGCTAATGTCTCCTGTAGTCAGGTGTGCTTAGCACAGAAACACACAGCAGTCAAGCTCGCCATCCGTCACTCACTCCGTGGTCAAACCAGCTGCCACTAAAGTTGGATACACCGGCAGAGCAGAGCGAAGTCTCGGTGACCAGAGCAGACGTAGTAACGTCACTCGCGAAATAATGTCTGGTTATTTAAATGAAATCAGCTGGTTTGACCATGGAGATGCATGAAATATGCACTAGTCCAGAACACAGGACCTTCTTCCTGTATTTACTTTCTTGCTCCCGCCCCAGACACATCTGACCAATAAGCGGAGTGAACATTCTTGCATGATTTGGACACATTTTGGTACGCTTGGATTTTTCCAGGTGTGAAACGAAATCGAACCAAGGGGAAATCATTTCAAGTTTACAAACTCATCAACTGATTCGAACTAAAGCAAACGAACTATAGGTGTGAAAACGCCCTTAAAGCTTGTTCAACCTACCGTTACTACCGTTATTACCTTACGAGCAATGTAGCATTTAAAAGGCTATTTTTTTTTAATAGGGGACTGGCAGAGTGATCACTCCACATTAAGCGCTACAATACATCACTTTCAGTAAACTTCACGGAGAACAACAAGGGCAAAACAACATCACCAATCTGCTGTAACCGTATATTCTCTGGTTGAGCCGTCTATGGGTCTAGCTCAGCTAAAAACACAGAATCCGTCAGCGCTGTGGAGATAGCTCTGGCAATGCGAGACTACCACTAGGCAAATGTTACCCACAATGTTATCTTCACTTCACCTGTTCACCGTTAAAATGACGTTTGCAGAACTAATGGGAGAATATATAGTAAGTGTGGTTAATTATAGGGATGCACGGATATGAACATATTGGCCGATACCAATAATCAATATAAACATTGCTAACTGATTTTACCAAAATGGATATGATATGTATAAAACAATGTTTCTATGATAATCATATTTTGTACCTACTGAAAAACATGCGTAAACACTGGGAATTTGAAAAAGTAATGGCTTTCTTTATTTGCAAAACATTTGAAAAAGTTCATAAATCATAGATTTACCGCTCATTTTTACCGTTTCCTCTCATATGGTAACAGGGCCACAATGAAAAACACAAGTAACTAACTAGTTTGTGGCTACTTTTATAACATGAAGCAAGAGCAAATCAATAACTAGGGATCATAAAATAAAATATCCTGTTTAGGTTTTATGACTTATCAGGGCTTTCCCTGGGTTGGCAAGGGAGAGATCACTGAAGCCAAACTTGACTTGTCACTAAAATGAGAATAGCTGGTCCACCTTAAAGCCAGCCCACCTTAAAGGTCCCACGGCATGAAAATTTCACTTTATGAGGTTTTTTAACATTAATATGAGTTCCCCAGTGGCTAGAAATGGAAAAAGGTGTAAACCGAGCCCTGGGTATCCTGCTCTGCCTTTGAGAAAATGAAAGCTCAGATGGGCCAATCTGGAATCTGCCCCTTATGAGGTCATAAGGAGCAAGGTTACCTCCATTTTTTTTTGCATTACATGTCATTTAGCTGACGCTTTTATCCAAAGCGACTTACAATTGCTATATACGTCAGAGGTCACACTCCTCTAGAGCAACTATCGCAGGGGGATTCGAACCCGGGTCTCCCACACCAAAGGCATGTGTCATATCCACTGCGCAATCACCTCCCCTTTCCCATGAGAAAGAGAGAGACATCATGGCTTGCAAACAAGCAAAGTGGCAGTTGGTCAAGGCCACACCCCCACCCCCACCCTCCACAGTGCCCCCCCTCACTCCTCCTCAATAGCATTTAAAGCTACAGACACAGAAATGGCACATCTTAAGTAAAGCTCATTGTGGGACTGGCTCTAGTGGCTGGAATTCTGCCCCAAGGCTGAATATCAGGAAAGAGACTTCAGATACAGTATTAGGGGACCGCTAAGGCCTATATAAAAGCATCCAAAAAAAAGCATGTCATAAGACTTTTAAGTTTGAGCCTCCTGTGCTGAACCTTTTTTTCCTTTAGTATTTTGTAAAACGATTTCTGCTGCATTAGCTATACAAACCTTTCTACAAATAGATAATAGAAAGTGTAATCATAATAGATACTGACATTTTTACATGTTATTATTTAATGTGTAGTGTCATCACACAGTCTAGTCTTAGTTGTTTGTTTTTGGATGTAATCACTTCTTTGCTGAGAATTTCTATTTCAACATAACCACATTTTGATTCTTTTTGAGCTTTTTTATCTACAATAGAAGTTAGTCCGAGAAGCCGATCACATAATGATTTCCTGCCTTAGTTAAACAGACACTAATTACACACAGATTGTGAGAGTGAAATGAATGAAAGGCAAGCCACAATATCACCCACAGAACATCACAATCAGTTGAGAACTACTGTCATCCTACAACCAATAGGTTTTACTTGGTTATTAGAGGGCTAGGGTAGGTCATTTGAGCACTCATTGCATATGCCGGCTGTTAGCTCACATGTACAGTAGGTAGATAGGTGTGTAACTGCAATTGTAAAAATAATAATAATAATAATAATAATAAAAAAAATAGGTGTTAGTTGGTGTTGCATTATGATTTTCTTTACAAGACCAGAGGCATACAGCAGTGTTACTTTAACACCATACGGAATGACATGTAACCTTTACATTAGGGTATTCTTTACACTCAACACATGGGACAGTTAAATGGAGAAAGGGGTCAATGTCATACAAAAAGGATAACTGATCAGGTTACACATCAAACAAACTTGAACATGACTTGGCCAATAAACTGATCCCATATTAGCACTCCTATTCTAGATATTCCATCAAAATGCTGGGTTGAATTTGTGCAACTCAGTGTATAACAGTGTCTTCAGCGTGATCCATTGGCGTGGGAGCCTTTAAAACTAGGTCATTCACCCAGGCTAGTGTGCGTGTGTGTGTGCGTGTGTGTATTATATTGTCCTTAAACAAAAACAGCTTGGTTATTTTGTCAGTCTTCACTCACATGACACCTCCTAATGCTTTCTCTCAGTTTCGAACAACATAAACAATACAAGCCTGAGGCCTGATGGACAGTTGGAAACTCCAACACTGATGACAAGAAACTGTGTTTAGCCACGTGTCAAAGCCCACATGAAGATGCTATTGTTAACATTTCATTTGTACTACAGTGTTAAAGGGATAGTGTTCCTGGCTGGGGATACCATTTTTTTTTCCACTGCAAAGCCACTGGTGCTGCTTTACACACTGACTGCTGCTTGCAATTTTCCAACCAACCTGAGCTGACATACAACATTACGTAATAGTACGTAAATGTAGGGGAAACACTCAGGACTTAACCAAAAGATTCCATTTTTTTTTTTACAGTGTGTCAAGACGGATGCACTGAATGTTAAATAACTAACTAGACTAAACCCAGAAAACTCTCAAAAGCAGATGAACAGAAATATAAAGCCAAGAGTACAGCTGTGCAGATAGCCAAAAAATCAGTGTCCTGATATGTTTAGACATGGCATATGTCTGCTCCTAATGCACATTACATAACAGGAGTTTGTACCATTTGGAACCATTTAATGTCCATCTCGAAGCGGAGGATGTTTATGTTCATAATGACAGCATGAATTGCCCCTAAGTCCCAGGCCTTAGCCCTTTATTTTAATTCAATGGAGAGCACAGTGCATCATGGCACAACCATCATAACTGCACAACCAAGAGGATCGAAGGATAGAAAGGATAATCGTAAATGAACAACATTGTGTCTAAAGCATTGTTAAAATTAAGTAGCACACGCCTGGTTAGTCCAAATTAGCTGATATAACAGTACAGTGTGTACTTGTCAGGTCACATTACACACATTAGAATGTTCTGTATACTAGATAGGCCAAGTTGTTAAAGAGAGCAATTTTTTTGGTGTTAAAATGTCATCAATCATCAAACGAAGTGCTTACCTCATGCAAATTTAGCTCTTTGACTTTTTCCTTCTGAATGACCTAAGAGGCATGATAAAAGACAAGGAAAGATTAGGAATCGGTTCCTCTGGAAATACAACGTCAAATGAGTGTGTAATGAAAAAACAAGCAGTCATGCTGAATAGTGACATAGAGATACTGTATGATGTACTATAATATAGTTTCTGTTTTACAGTAAATGCATGTGCACAAATGTGTGTGGGGGTTTGTGTGGGTTTCTATTGTATATGAGGTTGGTAGTCTTACATAACCCAAAAAGAAGATGGACAAATGAATATTTTTAGCTGGCAGGTAGTGAGGAGGCAAATTACAGAGTTAATGGTTACCATAGCATATACTTTTCCAGTGTGCGTGCGTGTGTTTAAGTTTGACATGTTTGGATGTTTCTGCATGCTCGTATTACATAATTTAAGGACATGAGAGTCATATTTATGTCCTCCATCTCTCTCCCTCTTATTAGCTTTGCAGGCTATTCTTTGCTGGAATGCTCAAGTACAATTCTGAATTTTTGGGAGTACAGTTGTGCTCGTCAAAAACCTGTGTGTGTGTGTGTGTGTGTGTGTGTGTGTCTGGAGTGCTTACTTGTTTGTATGCATATAGCTCTTTGTGCGCCTGGTGCCGTAACCTGGGGAGACGTAAAGACAAAACATCTTTTTGATTAGCAAGTGACCTTCAACTGACTACTTTAAATAGAGAGGAAATAATCATACATCCTGGAAAAAGAGAGAAATGACAAACATGGATGTAATTTCCTTATAAATACTTGCCTGCCAAGTGCCACTTGTCTGTTCTAGTGTATCACTGTGGTACCAAATGGGCGTAAAAACCTATTCTCAATTCATATAAGAATTGAGAATATAATAATAATTTGGCATACATACCGGCTCTAGATTTTATAAATGATATATCTCACAAAGAGACAGCCAAACAAAGGGAGAGCAGTTTTTCAGAGCAGATTTTTTCTCTTGGAGGTAAACATGTTTTGGTTGGGCATTTTCTGCACTAGTATTAACGAGATGATTCTGTCTCAGCCAGTCAGGTGAACCAATCATCAGACTTCTGACTGAAAACTCCCTGAACTCTGTTAAATATTTGTTTTGCTTAGTAATGCAATAGTAGGCCATTAGCAGATATCATTCTTAAAAGACCTGAGGCCTTAGTTTCTTGTCAAAACAAACACCCGACATTAAGTAACATATCAACTCACAATATCACCCAAAATACATTGGATCAGACATTAAAAGCATTACTGCAGGTTGTTGAGGAACTCTTGCAAAACTCCAAGTTAAAAGGAGAGTACCCACAGATACAACCAATGTTTAAGGTTTATATCAAACTCTTGGTGTAACTCTTAATAAACATTGCTCTTGTACATGAGAAAAAACAAAACAGCTCAAAACAAAGAGAGATCAGAAAGAGCACTGGATAAGAAGGAAATCTAGGTAATGACAATGAGAATTAAATACGTAGGAAAAAGGGGAAGAAAACAAGAGCAAGAGAGATAGGAAAAATTCATAGGTTTTACCTCCATTACAAGTAACCTTAACCTCTCGCAGCAGAGTGAGAGGGATCTGTAAAACAAGCAGCACAGTCTAGGAGAGAAACTGACATTTTGAAAGAGGTCAGCAGGAAAAGGTGCAGAGACTCCCAAGGATAGGGGACAACTGGTCGTGTGTTGGGGGGGGTCACTCATTTGGGTTGCTCAATGGCCTTTAAGTGCAATGTCAAAGTGGGCAAGGAGAAATTACCTGCTAAAAATTTTAAAACGCGTCCAAATTGACCTTCCTCTCAAAGCCATAATTATCATAATTTTCCTGCAGTCAATGAGCAACTTGGAATGTAAAATATGTGCGACAGCCTTTGTTATAGTGAATAACGGCTAAATGGTTTGGTCTACCTTGTGGTATGTCACTTCACTAAACACATTTACTGTTACAAAGATCTAGGTGCATTGCACATTCATAAACATGTAGGCCATGCTCATGAATTCAGCATTCAAGGCCTCCTGTCTCTTTGAGAAACACCCCATGCTCAAGAAATACTTGTCAATTCTTGTTATGTATGCTACATTGCATATTTCACTCGTTTTTGTGTGGACTGAAGACTCACTAATAGAGGTGGTTGAGTATTTCTATGAGTGTCTGCCTTGTGTCAAACTATGTGTGAGTGTTTGTCTTTGTTGGAATAATGACCCGTCGCTAGAGCTGGGCAATATATCGATATTATATCGATATCGTGATATGAGAATAGATATCATCTTAGATTTTGGACATTGTAATATCGCAATATGGCTTAAGTGTTGTCTTTCCCTGGTTTTAAAGGCTGCATTACAGTAAAGTTATGTCATTTTCCAGACTGTTCTATTATTTGCCTTTACCCACTTAGTCATTATATCCACATTACTGATGATTATTTATCAAAAATCTCATTGTGTAAATATTTTGTGAAAGCACCAATAGTCAACGCTACAATATCGCTGCGGTATCGATATCGAGGTATTTGGTAAAAAATATCGTGATATTTGATTTTCTCCATATCGCCCAGCACTACTCGTTGCACGTCAACTTTAACGTCAATTCCTTGGGGGTATCATTTACCTGTCAATGTAAACATGAGCAATGAAGCTTACTGCACAGACAGCATAGGATTCCCAAATTAAAGGCAGGATTTGAGGTATAACGAAGCTGTGGCCAATTTGTAAAAGAAGAATTTGCTTATAATGTAGCCGTAATGCATGCATGATGGTGCATATAATTTCAGTCATTTTGCAAGGGGTCCTTTGGGAGACTGCATCTTTAAACGCCTTTCATGGAGCAAAATCGCTCTTTTTAGTGACTAAACCTGGCAATCTTGACTTTCAGTATTGAATCATGGTACTGCATCAAAGTCAAAAAGTGTATTTTAACAGTTAGATGAGGAATTGTAGGAACACAGTATTAGTTAACCTACTTACCATTGGCCCTGCACTGACAGGGTGGCGAAGGGTGAATTTTGTTGGGAACTGCTGCATCACACTGTCTTGCTGGACATTATTTCTGTTCAGTTTGTTGCTGCCAGGAGAAACCCTTGCAGCAATAGCAGCCAGGACAATTTGATAAGACCCGTGGGGTTAAAAAGAGGGCCGAGGGAATGACTAGTAACCACCTCCACTTTTCCTTGGCAAACGATTACTGGATCACACTCAAGGCTAAATGCTTAAAAAGGGAGCTTTAACAAGATACAAGTTAATGGTTACAAGCAAGAGATTTAAACATCCAATTGCAAACTGATTAAATAACCAAAAGTAAATTTAATTAACGTAGGAATATGGTGAGGACATTAAGGAGGTAAAGTGGCTCTTGAGAAAAAGAGTTAAAACTAGTTTCTTTGACGCTAAGTGCCATGATCATAATAATGTAGACAAGCAGCTTTGGATCTCAGCATACTATTTCAGTTTTTTGTTTTTTTTTAATCAATTCAGATTATTAAGTCACCAATTGTAAAATCATAGCTACCTTCTCCAAACTGTGCTGTTCAAACATTTGCAAGACAAATACAAAAACACACATTTATAACAAAAAGGGAGAAAAGAATTTAAATTTTATTCAACCTAAACTAAAAGCCATAGTAACAAGTGCCATACAGTTTGTAGGATAGAAACTACACGGATATTAGATATTTCATTTAACTGTTGATTTGACTAGGTATAAACGTTTCCATTATCATTAGTACCTGTTCATATATCTTGTTTATGCATAGACATGGATACAGCTATAGTCAAGTAGTACATGAGGAAACTTATGAAAAAATGGATTCAAGTGACCTGAAATGTAACAATGTTATGGGGACAGTTATATAATGAAAGTCTGGGTGAATTAACATTCAGTTCTCATAATTTTCAAGTCTCACATAAGTAGAGATGCAGACAGTTTGCTAGTCAGAAGTGGTACACTTTGTTTCAAGCCATCATGGTCCTCAGGCTGCACAAAGGGTTTTCTGAACAAAGCTATGTAAATTATAAACTCACATGTAAATTCAAAACCTGATTAAAGGGTTGAGTGTGCAGGAATGGAAATATGCAATTGTTGGAGTTGGCTTTTTAATTTGAATGTGTAAACAAATTTGTAGGACAAGCATAGCTCTGCAAAAAAAAACACAGTCAACAGCCATTGTTCAATGCTGTTGTATTTGTGGAGGTTATCAATGTGTGCGGGTGATTTTTTTTGGTTTCTCAGGTTGACTGGTTTGAAAATGAGAACCTTGCAAGCCTAAAAACATGTTTCTTTAAAGGGATAAATACATATTTCTGTTTTGCATTATGGCTTTTTGGGAAGTCGCAATGCATAAGCAGGTGATACAACCCATGCAGTTCATTAAAATCTTAAAACAAATTGTGATGCACTACAACCGGATGAATGATTTGTTACACCCAGTAAATAGACAGTGTCGCCTAGCCAAAGAGACCCCTGTATGACACTTATTGCCACAAACTCGCACAGCAAAGCAATATCAAACACAATAAAAATTCTAGGCAAGTCCAGAGTTGAAGGGTGCACAGATCTTACCTTATTAAGTAGCAGCAGAAGAGGAGGCTGAGGATGAAGACAAAGATGGCTGTCCCAAACACCACAATGTAGATATTAAGAGGAAGATTCTGGAACCCTATATTTGGCATCCTGAAACTGTAGTGCGGGAAATCGGAGCTCATGGATATTCTGGATGGAGAGAGACAAATAATACAGAACATTAGTATTTCCACACACATTCAGAAAGTGGACAGAAAAAAAAAACTTGGACCAATAAGGGCACAGCATTACATGACTCAAAGTAAGACTGGAACTAAAGGTCATTTAGTTGCACTTTCAAATTAGTTTTACTTTCAGAATTACAGAAACCTATTCAGGGTTTGGTTTAATTTCTGTTTAGTTTTATTGTAAATGCAGGGTTTTTCCTACGTAGAGGGATTTTTGGCAGCCCCCCAAAGAGGTTTTAGCCAGCCCCTAAGGAAAATGACCAGCGCCAAAATGATAAGAATTAAGAGATAAAATAGCACTTAAATCCTCTCTGACTGTGTTGAATAGCAACTTACGAAACAACAGTTGAAAAAGCAGAACATAAACTTGAATAGGAGCGCTTATCTCAGTTTTACCGTCCAGAGTCAGGTTGTGCCGGACTCTCCCGGTGATTTTAACCCTGGTATTTTAATATTAATATTATTTTTTTAAGCAGCTTTGTTGATTGGGTTTTCATTTACTCAAGTGTAATAGACAATGCATATAGATTTCTGTCAAATAAGGTAACACAGACTCATTGCCTTTACTGTACGCAAACCGATCATGTCCAAATGTCCAAAAAGAGAATGCCCAGAATGACATTAAGAGGAAGAGTGACTCCATCCAGAGTCCACTATGTGTGTGCCCCATAATGTGCAACAGAAGACTTTAAATGACAGCATATGTGATATTGAAGCATCATAATATATTTTTTAACAAGCAACCAGACACAACATGAGGCAAAAAGATACCCCAGAGCTAAAGATACAATACAGTCCTGAATATCCTCTACTCACAGTAAATCTAGACTTTAAACTAATAGAATTATTCCAAAATACTTATAAACTCTATTTGTAATACATTTGAGGGGTGTACCCTCCTGCTGTGGCAGATGGTGCAACTGTTTCAACCGGTTCGAACATTTAAAAAAAAGAGTGCTTTAGTTCCTAGAAACACAAACACACTAAAAACATTAGAGGAATTCAATAAAAAGCCACAGTATGTTATGGATAAATAGGCACTCCCCCCACCCCCCACCCCACCAACTAATGAGCCAATGACCATTACTGCATGGCTGAATTATGACTCTCCTGCTCTAGGGTTTGCTTAAATTGGCCAGATGTCAAAACCTCAAAATCTACACTGAAAGTCTAACTAAAACAGCAGAGCTATGGTGCAATACTGTACCTACCACACTGTGACAATATAGGACACATTAAGTTCTCATTTACATATTCTACTGCTAACAGACAGCTAGAGCTTTGATCCTACAGTATTCTACAGCTCTCTTTATTTTTCATCCACTATCCAGAGAGAAAGACTTCTTTGTTTGGTTTTTATTATATGAAATACACTGTTTTAAAATACACACTGGTACGCAGTGCTAACACAGTCTTTTTTGTTACAAAACAAAAAAACAATGATTAGTGTGGCCGGGTTGGTTAGTGGGTAGAGCAGGCGCACATATACTGAGAGGCTTATGCCTCGACGCAGAGGACCAGGGTTCGAGCCCGACCTGTGACGATTTCCTGCATGTCTTCCCCCTTTCTCACCTAACTGTCCTGTCAAATAAAGGCGGAAAAGCCCAAAAATAATCTTTAAAAAAAAGAAAGGCTACATATTAACATTTATTTGACAACACTGTCTTAAGTATACCTAAAAAAATCTCTTCTGAAGAACTGATTCATAAAAGCTAAGGCAAACCAATAAGGAGCTATTGGTCTAGTGCTTTTACTCAATATACCAAAGGGACATGAGTAGACATGTCTACGCCTACACAGAGAAGAGGAGGAGGAGAGGACAGGAATAACTCTTTTGGCTCCTTTGGGAACCTGGTCTTGTGCCCCTCCCCTTCACTAAACACCAAGAGCTTGATTCCTCTATCCTTCTCTGGACTGTGGAAAGTTTTGTAGGTTTTGCTGAGGCCATATTATGATTACACCACATGTGTATCACAGTGAAACTTGTCCTCCATTATATAACCAAGGTGTCTCTGTATTGAGAACACTTTCTCAGCATTACCCTCAGAAGCCTCTATATAACATAACTCCAGCCAGTATTGGCAGTCATGATCGGCGCCTCAACCCAGAGCCACTCGTTTCCCCTATAAAAAAAGAGTTGGCACAGAGTCATCTGCAGTCCAAGATATGCTCACCTGTCTAGCTTTACACAAGAACAGTGTTCTTGGTAAGACACCTAGCTCATGATATTAGAGAACTGAGATAACAGGATTCATGTTTTTTTATACTTTCCAATAGTTTTCATTCCAACACATGTTTTAACGTCTCAACGGCATGCAGAAGAGGTAAATGGATGAGGGTAAATGCCCCCAAAATGGTCCTTGGGCACAAAGGCCAGATTAAGTCTGAGCTTCATCTTATTTAGTTGTCCCATGCAAATCTTTTGCCAAAGGATGGATGCCTTCAGTATAATTGATATTATAGGGGAGCCCAACGGTTATCAAATTAAATAGACCACTGCCATAAGCGTGGGCCATTTCATTCGAAATTTCAAAACAGCACAAGCCATTTTAGCTGGTGATTTTGCCACTTAACTATCAATCTGTTGTGGGCAATTCAATCAGCTGTAGATAAATAATGCAAAGACGTCATTTTGATGGTCAATTCTCTCTTACTCTTTCCCTCCAAACAAAGCCCAGACAACTTCCTCGCTTATCTGAACACACTGCTGCAGAGCTACATGCCTTTCACACAAACACCTCTACAAGCACTTCAGGAGATAGCTAGATGAAACCAATGAAAAAAATGATGTATAACTAGCCAACAACTTGTAAGCACACTATTACATTTATTATAAAGCTTAATGTTCTCCGGCTAGTTTAAAAAAAAGGAATGGTGTTGATCTTGCAAGACAACTAACAACAACATATATACCATCTCTTTTTTTTTTTTTTTTTTTTCTTGTAGACTTACAAATATATAGCACACACATACCCACATGGCGCCTTCATGCTGAAGAGCAAAAAATTATGCATAGATCTGTAACACAGGCTCTTGAGAAGTGACATAACTTGTCCTTGAGAGCCCTGTCAGTGGGTTGCCTCCTGTTGACTTATTTGGATCATAGCCCTTCTTTGCCCCGTTCATAATGGCTTCACGCCAAACTCAAGTCTCGCTTCACTCTCTGACTCTCTCTCCTGACTCTCGCTCTCTCAACAGGCACAACAACCCCCTGCTTATCTAAACACACACAAACAAACACCTCTGGAGAATGTTAGAGCAACACACTGAAAATTAGGTGAAAATAACTTGACATGTTTAGCCCTTTTTTGTTAGCAGATCAACTTTAAATATTGAGTTGTGGCTCACCACCCAAGCTGACATACACCCCCAGTGCTGCATGGAGTTTTCTCCTATGTGTTTCCGATGGTGGTAAACATTGTGGACAGTGAAGACATCATGAAATGTGAAGAAAGGTTCGGTAGTTATCTCCAGACATATTTTGTAATCTAGTAAAGCCATTACCATGGCAATCCTTGCAACGAAAGAGTGCACACACGAATAGTGACATTCATTTTGCAGCTATTCAAGGCTAACCTGACAGGCAACAAGACGACGTAAGTATCTTAATTTGTCATGTGCTAGTGGTTCATGCTTAACATTATTAATGATGTTTTTTCTTCAGTACACGTCACCTACGATTATGAGAAATATATTATTCACTCCTTTTGGGCTTCTTGACTGCTGATCAGCACAGCTTTACAGGTTGTTGTAAGCCAACATAACGAACAAAAATAACAGAAAATCTGACAACACAAAACAAATCTGCATAATTGTTAGATATTTATGAAAAAAAAAAAATCAAATTAACTGCTTCCAGCAAACACTACCGCAGTTTTCATGTAGCCTAAAAATGACATTAGCATGGTGGCTATGTCACTGCTAAATGCTACTGTTTAGTTAGAGCAAAACACAACTATTTATCCCCTTGCCAAATAGTGATAACATGATCTCAGGCTGTATGAAGTAAAATAAAATGCCAATTATTAGGCAAAAAACAAAGCAATCCTTCCAATCATTGAGGGAATGCTTTTTGGAGGAATGGTGTTAGTCTTTAAAGTTCAACAGACTTGCAGTATATGCCCACGCAGTCAGTTAATTTGTCACCCATCGGTTTGTTCCGTGAATTTTTACAGATCAAACGTCTGCCATGACATTAAAAACTAGTAGGCTTAGCACTTGCTGTGCTTCCTGTGCATCTAAAAATACCTTGTTGCCCCTCTCCCTTTTTGAAAGTGAAGGGCAAACTCTGGACCAAAGCCAAACTTGCACACCACACTGCGTATAAAACTAGTTGTGCAAAAAATGTGAATTTAGAGTGAAGAAGTGCTGAAATGGATTTTCCACTGGGCGGGTCTGTGCTGCGTTCCGGCTGCGCCACGGTTTTGTTTCGTCCTCCGCCACGCGCCATACTACACCAGGAGCATATCAGAAGCATAGGGTCTAGTCTGCCCAACTCAGATTTTATTGTCTCTACAAGTACTTGAAAGAACAATCACGTGTTTATTAAGCTAGTAATTACCTTCCACTCCAGGCACTCCTGCAATTTAACTTAATGCCTTCTCTTTTCTGGTGCTGTCCTAGGGTTGCACAATATTGATAAAATGTGATATTGCGATATCGATTATGAATATTATTAAACATATGTAAAATTACAAAAGTTATGGGAAAATGCATCAAAATAGATTCATAACAAATGCAACACAAGGTTTATTTCAACTGTCATATTGGACTGGTAAATAACGACCATGTCTACAGAACAGAACATGTTTTACTGGTTGGACAGTATAAAATAAATAAAGAGAACAGGACAAAACTTTTCTTTCGCTTCTCTGATTCGTTCCGTTTTGTTGTCTCTATCTATTTCTTCACTTACACTGTCACTCTCTCGAAATATGCACACATGTGGTACGCTACATAGGGTTTGTCACGTAGTGGACCCGTGCGCTGACGTGCACTAACATGTGCAAGTCGCACGTTAACTGGCCAATGAAATGATGATCATTATAGCTTTTTTCAAGCGGGCTTTAAATCAAACACAACTAAGCCACACAGCCAACGGACAGGACACAGCGCTCCACAAAATATTGCACACTTATCGCAACGCTTTCGATATAATATTGCGCAACGTGATATTGCGATAACGATATTGAGTCGATATATCATGCACCCCTACGCTGTCCTTAAAAAAAGGATCTGTGATCGTTTCTCTTCCTGCCCGGCTGTTTGAACACCCCGCGTGAAAATAGACCTGGCGTGTATCTTCAGCGGAGAGCCACTTTACGCACACTTCTGGGATGCGTCGAGACGCGGGTGGTGGAAAATCAAGCATTGACTTGAATGGCCGTGATTGCTCGCAGATGGGCAGATCTAGCTATGCACTGACTTATCGGCAGATATTCGCCTTGTTGACTGCTGTCGGCCTATCAGCAAATAAGATGACATTCACCGATGGCAGTGGCCCTTGTTTATCTGTTGTGTTGAAACAACCTTTTTGCTGGCTAAAGGTTGTGTTGGTTATTTGGAGTCAAACTTGAACAGTAGCTAGCATAGCTGCTACTGCAGCTGCTGATTCGGTGAAGCCACTGGGTGGCACAACTCTAGCATGACGTAAGGGTGCAACGAATGCCGTGTGCATGTGTGGTTAGTTAACAAATAAAAGTCGGCCATGTGAGTATAACCCCTTCTCTGTGAAAGATCAGCGACAAGAAAGTTGTATTCTGTATGAAAAACACAAGAGGTGACATTACATACATACATACATACATACATTCATACATACATACATACATACATTTGACTCATGTTTCACAAAACAAATGTTTTTGTTCGGCTATGTACTGAAAAATTCTTCTCATTAAGTAGGTAGTTGTATAACTGGTAAAAAAAAAAAGGCTTTTGAAGCAGTTATTTTTCAAAAAAAGAACCTTCATTTCAAACAAGATTATATTAAAGGAACATGCCAACTTATTGGGACTTTAGCTTATTCACCATATCCCCCAGAGTTAGATAAGTCCATACATCTTCACAACCTTCACATCTCCGTGTGTGTCGGAAGATTCTGGAGGTAACTGGCTCCATCTAGCCTACTGCTCCCAATAAGTGACAAAATAACGCCAACATTTTCCTATTTACATGTTGTGATTTGTATAGTCACAGCATGTACAAATAACAAGGTCACATGAGACACAGCTATCTTCTAACCGTATACATACTGGGAACTATATTCTCAGAAGGCGAAGCACTGCTACTTGGGCGGAGTGATTAGCGCAACACCTGAAAAGCACCGTTGTTACTCTCTGCTCCTCACCACCAAGAGGCGCCACTTTGACAGCGAAAAACTTTTAAAAAAACGTTTAAAGACTATTTGTCCATTGTTTATTTCTAAAGAAACACGACAATGTATAAAAGGCTCCATTACCTTGTATCTCACGTTATGGCTCCGTAGTATACGTTTTTGTAAAAATAGGCTAACGATTGTGTCATAACCACGCAACCTTCTGTCGCATAGTAGAGGAATTACCGTACAGTACAGGAGAAGCTCGCAGGCAGTTTTCGACTTACATTAGCCGTTTTAGTTTAATTACTAATGTTAACTAGCATTTTAGTTAGCAATAATTAGCCTGTGTCCATGTTATCTCCTTACATATACCTACACTCTCCGTCTCTGCAAGATTGGGAATGATTGAGATTTCTCTTGGCACAGCTACCAGAAGACTTACAACTTTCAGACGGGTTGCTCACGTCACATCTACGTCGGCAAGCTCAGTTTGCAGCTGCGCAGTAACGCTCAGCCATCATCGGAAAAGTGCTTCTAATAGACTTCACTGGTCTCCGTCAAAAACAACGGCGTCCCTTTGTCCATTTATTTTAATGCCTATGCTCACCACGGGGCTTCTCATGTGCTGCGAGCAAATCACTCCGCCCAAGTAGCAGCAAAAAAAGAGGGAATAACAACAAAAAAAACAAAATAACCAACAGCAAAGAAAATATCAGTATCTGCATCGGCCAAATTGTTATTTTAAACATCAGTATCGACCCAGAATTTTACAATCGGTGCATCCCTAGGCAGATGTGATATGCAACCTCTCACCTTATCCCACCATTTCTGCCACCAACTGCCTCTTTCACTCAGACATTTTCAGTGGCCTCACCCTGTTACATAACCAGCAACAAGACCACGCACAGCACACAGGCGGATTCCTTTGCAGCGGCCCAGGTGCGAATCCGACCAGCGGCCCTTTGCTACATGTCATCCCCTCTCTCTCTCCCCCCACTTTCCTGTCTATCCACTGTCACTATCTAATAAAGGGAAAAGCCCTGTTAAATTGTCAGTTCATCAAAATTATAAAAACAGACAGAAAATAAGAACATATTTTCTCCTATCTGTAGTGGTGTCTGGCCACAAAACGTTTGGTTTTATGTGCCAAGGGCAGTGTACCAACTAATCATACAAGCTAGATTCTGTTTTGGTCAGGATGAATTTCAACTGACACAGTATATTTTCATTTCCAGTAAAACTAAATAAAACAATGTAATGAGCTGCTGTTCCTCATGTGTGGGTAGTTTTACATGAGGAGAACATCACTCCCTAACTATGTGAAGCAAAGATCACACATCAGTATTACATTTTTCCCCTCCGTTGTTGGCTGGTAGGCCTAAATAGTTTCTCTATTAGACAGATTCTTCTGGACAAGTATTTATTAACCCAGTCTACAAGCAGAAACTATTTCCCACAATGCCAATGAGTCATCATCAATGAGGTACTATGAACCTTCCATTTGTGTCCTGAATAAAGTTATTATTATTATTATTATTGTATATTATAATCACTTATTTAGGTCACAAAATGGTTTCATTTTGACCTATGCTATGTCAAAACAAGCAAATAGACTTTCTTAAAACAATTACACATTACAGTACCTGCAGAGATACCAGTTTCACAGATTGATATCAAAATATTTAGATCAAAATCTGATTCAGGATAATGATTAGTTTACAGTAGGCCTAGTTAGTATAGGTATTTGTAGAGCATAGTGTAATTGATATGTTTTTAAGACCTTCTAAACCATACCGTATAAGACAACCATATAGCCCATTGGTAGTTTTATCTAGACTTGCCTTAAGCTAAGTTCCCACTACAAGACCCCAGTCTGCTGTACTATTCACACTACACAACTTGCTGTCTTCTTTTCACTATCTGACTGGCGACAGGGGCGCACCATAGATGTATAAAGAGAACTGGATACAACATTCGAGGCATAGCCTGAGCCTCCTTCATTCCTATGAGAGTTGATCAGTGTCGCATGAAACCAAAAACAGTCGTTATGACGTTAAAAAAAAAATGTATCCATTGATTTACAAACATCTCTTTTGACATGTAAGACTATGGGATTTTTGGATGGCCACCAGAAACAAGCATTCCAAGTTGTTGATGGCTAATTTGCAGCGATGAAACCAAGTAGAAAAAGAAAGATCAGACAGCGTGCTTTTAGGGGGTGTTGTCATTGCCTGTTTCCACACATCTTTACAGCCTGTTTTCTCTTCGTGCAACAACAACTTCGGTCTGTGTTACAAATGCAACACATACAGTAAAGTACGGGCAACCCCTCCCCCTGGTTTCCTCTCAACCTGTGTCTGGTGCTCTCATTGGCTGTAGCTCCCTGGCAGAGTTCCTGACAGCTCCAGATATTTAGCCAGCTAGATATCTGGAATGTGTCTGCGAGGCACCAGTGAGCCTCTCGTCTCGCATTTCTGAATAGTTCATCCATCGGTGCTTGCGGGCAAGCGCTCGAGCGCCGAACTAATGTCAAATTTGCCAATATGTCAATGTCAATATGGAGCTTTTGTTGGTAAGCTCCAAAAACGGTTGGCAAGCAGAAAATCAGGGCGAAAGTCCTGTAGGGGCACTTGCCATCACCAAACAAAATCTCTGATCATCAAGATCATTCTTGAACATCTGACTGAAGAACGATCCCTTTGTCCTTGCTAATCCGTTTACATAACTAATTTATCACACAATGGTATGACTGTACGCTTAATCAAACGTGCTGAAAAAACAAGTCTTCCATCCGTCAACTTCCCCAGCCCTCTTCCATATCTTTATTCCATATTACTCATAATCAATAGGGGCTGGACCATTAGTAGACACATCACATGGACGAATGATGACCTTTGGACCCATGATACTTCACATATTTGTCATGTGATGAAATATGTTTTAGGAAGCTAGTGAGTAATACTGCCATTTGGTTTGTTCCAAGGAAAATGTATCCAAATGCTTAACCAAAAACAGGTTAATTAAATGAACCTTTGTATTTTTCCAAAATGCCCTCTAATGCCCTAGTAATTTAGTGCATGTATCTTTGATACATTTCTTTTTTCCCCTTGTTTTATCGTATTATTAAATAGAAAATTCCCTTAAAAAACAACCCCAACACCTTAAGTCTGTTCAGTAGTTTCTTGTGATCAGCCCACAATATCACATTCACGAGATGCTGTCTGAATGAGAAATGGAAATTTCCACTAGCAGCCACAGCCGGCCATGAGATTTGCACATCTGAAACTTAATATGCCAAAGGGCAGCAACAAACACCAGGGCCTCAGAGGCAGAGCAAAAGGGCTCTTCAAAATGTGCTGGCTGTGGTAAGTGAAATGCCCATATTCAGATGATACTGAACTACCAATTTCTCAGCAATTTGAGTGGGGGGGATGTTGCGGGGCACTGGGCATTCACATATCTGACCATCCATCAAAACATTATTGCTCCCAGTTGAAATGTCTTTTTCTTTGTCCTTTCAGCAAGCGAGGAGGAAAAACAGATCAGTTACAAATCATGAAGATGCAGGCCAGGGATACAGCTGTCAGTAAGGGATGTAGAAAGCTTTAAAATATATCTTTCTCTGTTTAAACTGTCCGACAGTGTTACTTCCTGAGAGGAATGAAGATGATAATATTGATGGTCACGCAACCCCATTAATAATGGCAGTAGCCAACAGTGTTTCCACTTCGAGCCACAAAATATGCATTACAGAAAACTTGTTTTTCCAAAGTTGGGCCAAGTTCTACAGTAAGTACTAGGTCGCTGTAACTACAACTACAGTTATGGAGATGTGGGAGGTACAGGACTTGAGTGGAGCTGCCAAGGTCAACCTAATGCCGGCTGCTGATAGAAAATTTCAATTACTGGATTTACATCTAATGCCACTCCACGTGTGCGGACCTCACCCGTTGAGAAGTGTAAAACTCTTTTCGGTTCATTATGAAACTGTGGAGGGCCTACCTTAACTGTAGGTAATTAATGGGAAACACTAGATTAGTCATGAAAAAATTAGAACAGTGTGAGTTTTCCTTTTGTATGAAAGAGCAAAAAAATTGTAGCATGACATGTTTGAGTTAACTTGACATTGCACGTCCTGCGATGTTGCGCATGTGCACATCACAATGTCGATGCTGAAACGGTATATCGTGCAACCCTAATATGAATCCAAATGTCTGGGAACTAAAATCATCTGAATGGGACCAATATCTAAAAGTGTGTTATGACCTTTACTATATGCTCTTTTGCTCTCGCTCCCTCCTATTAAAGCCCATCATTCCTTAGTGACTCTGATAGTAACACAAGCTGACGCAAACAAGAGGAACTGACACACACAGCTGTCTCGTAGTACTCTTGTTGACTTTTGTCGAGTAGCCACATACACACCCCTTTAAATCAAGAGTGGTGAGTGATTTCGTTTGAAAATAAGCTTTTCAAAAAAATAGCACTGAACAAGATAATATTCAAATTGTAACAAGCATAATCCTATGCTATGCTTTTCACAGCTACCTACTTTAGAGAAACAGGACCCTTGGTCTGTCCCAGGCACTATAAATAAAACCTGTAGTCATGTGAGGGTGAGTAAGTCATGCTGAAACATAAAAACAGCCTGAACCCAATACAAGTCATATCAGTTCTCGGGGTTATCCACTACTAACCTGCAGGAAATAAACAAATAGTCTGAGACAAAATGTAGCATCCGAAACGTGTCACGTTCACACACTGTGACTAAATCTAAAATGTTATATGCTTACTCCATGAACCTACTTCTTAGTGAATCATTACTTTAGTCAATCTATTTAAGAAGAATTTGAGTTGGCCAAACGCCTTGTGCTTGAAGCCAAGAGAAACGAGGGACTAGGATTAGTGGATAAAACCAAACAGTAGCACAATAAATAGACATAATGTCAAAAAGGTAGCCACTAACTGCTCTGCATCAAGATAACACGGGAAGGGGCCAGTTATTGATCAACAATCAATGCACATGCAGGCTTTAGGCACAACTCTTCAGTTCCCCACTTACAAATAGATATTGCAACCTTTGCAATTTGCTGTGTTCTCTGACAGTGGGGTATCAATATGAATTCAATATGTAGTAGCATTCAGCCTTTTACCTACTCATATTTTTTGTTTTACTGTGCATGAGGCTATATAACACATACAGTATGTCAAATTATATAGCAAATTTTCAGCAAACCAGATTAACAATCGTGAGTTAAAGTAACAAGATGGTTTTTAAAAAGTATTAAAATAAATGTATCCGTTAAGGTGGACTATCCTGTTAGCAATAAGGGGCAACTTATTTGTTTTTGATTTGCGTATTTAGGGGTCTCATGCATAATTTGGTCAACAAAACCAAATCATGCATCACTTATTCATTACATGACTATATCACACAAACTGAATAACTTAATAATTGTAGGTCCAGCTTTGATTTGATTTATTATGTTTAAATAATAATACAAACTACTTTACTAGTCTTTGCAGGGGCTTATTATCATGGAAATAAACCTGGGCCACATCATCTTATTTACCTTTAAGTTCAGCTCATTACGTGCTACGCAATAGTTAAACACTGAAAGTAAAAGTCTGGCCTACTGATTAACCACACAAAAGGTATTTTAGTTTACTATGGTTTGACGACAAATTCAACAAGCTACATTTAGCCCCCAACTACAGGAGCTAAAGGCAATATTGTGTTATGTAAAATAAAATCCCCTTATGTTCTTTCCCACTAATTCTGCATATTGCACCTTCTTTATATGTTAAGCGCTGCAGCTACTGGCGAACACTGAGGGAGTCTGAAGGAGGCCTCTTGATCGCCCACTACTCAAATGCTACAGCAATGTGTATTTGGAACGTGTTGGACCAGCTCTAAGTGTTTAAGGAGACACCAGTCTGACTAAAATCTGTTATGTGATATTTGACTATTTAAGGTTTGCCCTCAATGTGAGGCACCAGTGCCCTCAAGTAAGTTCCCTACAAATAAAGTAACGCTCATTTCCTCTTAACCGGAAAATGGCATAACACATAGACAGTATGAAATGACATTCCTTATACTGCCATTGACGAGCAGGCTTTGTATTGGGATGTTCACAAGGTGTCCATCGTCAAAGTAAAATGAGTAATCCCTTTAATCGCACAAGTGTATTTTTATTTGGTAATATTGTGTGTCAACACACACATAGCTGACGACCACTTTTCTCAAACTGTCTAAAGACCCTTTATAGAAGCCACCTAAACACCAAAACATCCGTTTACAAAAATGAAGTCAGAGGAAGACCAGCACCTTGCTGTTACAGAAGCCCAGTGTTGCACTTACATGATCCATTGGAAAGGAAATTCACTCTATAAGTAAATGAGCTGGGCTCAACTAGTTCTCTTACACCAAGTCTCTTCAGGATTGGGTTGCACTAGCTATTCATAGGTAGTTGAGCTATTTTATTAATTGTGTCATTTCAGTTTGCCCTAAACTGTCTTATTGAAAAATGTTATCTGGCTTAACCTCTGGGTTAGGAACATTATAGTTATGCAAATGCTAAATGATTTAGGCCTACTAGATATTGCCATGTAATTCAAGAAAATCCAAGTATCCAAGAGCAGACACTACTAGAGGGGCATTTACATTTGTGCACCAATTCGTGCAGTGCAACGTTTAACCACTGCAACTCAAGATTAGAAGAGTGAAAATACTCACATTGGCAAGCATGTCTGATCTCTACCAATACTCAAAACTCATTCTCAAATTAAGGGGCCATCCACACGGAGACGGTTTTTGATGCAAACGCACATGTTTAGCATCGTTTGGGCAGCCCGTCCAAACAAATTCTGTAAACGCACTGCCTGAAAACGCACTTTTTTGAAACCTGGTCTCAGGGTGAAAAAATTCGAAAACGTCTCCCTTTTGGATTCGTTTGGACGGCGAATACGAATACGTCTGTATCGATGATGTCATCGCCACACCCCTCGACCTCTTACCCGCACTAGTGCACGGCCACACACAACTGCGGTAAAGCTAAGAGAGCATATCCCATCTCCATGGTCAAACCAGCTCACTTCATCTAAATACTTTGTCTCTGCTCCCTGACACTTCCCTCTGCCGGTCCTGGATTCTACACAAGATATATTGCTAACGTTATGTAGCTAACGTTAAATATCACTAAGATGACCACTCCAGCAGCAACGTAACGTTAGCTGCTATGGTTATCTATTTATAAAGTGGAAGTAGACAACTTATCAACTAGCTAGCTAATCGGTCTGCTTATCAACTCCTTGAACGGATTATAGTAACGTTTACCACGGCTTATTGTAGAAAGGCTACCGCAAGAAAAACGTGTAGATTATCAAAAAGACATTGGATCATTAATGTTTGTTTGACTGCCGATTTTAGCTAGCAGAGCTAACGTTAGCTCGCTGCTAGCGCGCTGCAATCATGTCCGATGGCAGACAGAATTGCAAAATAAAGAGCAATCCAACAGCACATTATACATTGTAAACAAAGACACGTTTTCTTGCA
This sequence comes from Sander lucioperca, assembly GCF_008315115.2. NCBI lineage: Eukaryota > Metazoa > Chordata > Actinopteri > Perciformes > Percidae > Sander > Sander lucioperca. Next base: position 30,966,319 of record NC_050176.1, read on the forward strand.
GCGGCCTTTATAAATTGAGCAGTGGTGAAAGTTATTATAGTCCATGGATGTATTAAGAGAACGCTATAGTCTAGCCATGTTATAATGTGAAGTGGAAGTGACTATGCTCTTCTGTTTTTTTGGCGAATTTCTGTAGCAGAAACAGCGCCGCCTATAGGCCTGGAATATGAAGTAGCGCATTGAGTCATTTACAAATGGATCCGTTTGGACGCAACTATTCTTGAAACGAATCCAAGGGAAGACGGGTAAAAAAAAAGATCGTTTTGGTACGTGAGGACGTGGCCTAAGCCTTTAGGACCTGAATGTTACATCTAAATGATGGCTTTCAGCCACTGTTTTCAACTGTAGTGTCTGTGTGCTTTTAAGACTTGTTTTGCTTAAAATTCAGAGAGACTACAAATCTATTTCTACTCTGTTTTGGACAGGTGGTACAGTACAGGGACGTCAATGGTATCACTTTCAGAGGTCAGTGCACAGAAGTTCAACTAATTTGAACTTTTGGTGCCGTCCACTGCATTGGTACAGGGATGTTGCCAGTCAAATAGCCCAAATTCAACACAATGCAGAGTAAGGCTAAAAAACAAATTGTTGTAATCTATATTCTTTCCCTACATGCTAGAAAAACTTCAGAATGTTGTAGGACATTGTACCATTGTTGTACAGCTGCTTCCACAGTAAGAAGTCACTATACAGAAATGTATGAACACATTTTCGAGCACTATCAGGGCTGCATTGTTCAGTGACAGTTGATAGTTCACTAACTCTACACATCAACTTTGCCACTGTTGGAGAATATGTGCAGTCATGCGTACAGGGATGTCAATCATTTGCATTAGTCAGTGCATAGAAAGTTGAACAAAGTGAAACCTTTTGTGTAGTGCACTATCCACAACATACTTAAGTGCAAGACTCTAGCCAGTCAACATACCTCCTTTCAACAAAATTTGCCTCAGAGGGCTTTACAGTCTGTACAGTATATAGGTATGACACCCTGGATCCTTTGACCATTGAACAGCAGAAGAAGGCTAAAAGGTATGTTTTTCAAAATTGTGATGTATATTCTGTCATCAGATTGCTATTAACATGACTGATTCTGGGGAGGACAACGTATCTCTGGTCACTTGACAGCTGCTTCCACAGTAAGTAGTCCTACAGTGAATATTTTCTGCCACTCTCAGGTCTGCATAGTTAAGAAAAAAAAACAGCTCTCATCTCATACAGAATTTTAATAGATTGGAGACCATACGTTCTCATTTGCTACTCCATATAACTTTTTTTTTTACAACAACAAAAAAAGTACATGATAGCATACACATAATCAAACGGTGTCATACTTGCACTGCTGCCAGCTAACCCACCAAAGGAAAAGCGTGCAATAGCTCATGCGTGTTACTGCCCATATGCCCACACAATGCTGTTAGTGTTGACGGAAACACAGAGAAAGCCCTACTGTTTCCCTGCCATGCGTTTTCACAAGGGTTATCACTGTTTAGCTAAAAGCAAGTTTAGGTTTAAACCTTGGCTTTATTATAATGAGCAATAAAAGTGCTATTGTCCCAGGTGATAGGACATAATTAAGCTGAGTTGACTTTTACCCAGTCATTGGGCGCTATGAGAGCTTAATGATTCCACTTGACGTTATATACATAAGCTATATATCAATGCATCTTTATGTTGCGGTTTGGTGTGGTTATTGTCCATTACAGAGCAGGAGACAGCTGGGCGTAGGCTCGCTAGCTAGCAGCGTTAACCTTAGCTACAAATGACATCGCGTTCCTTAACGTTATTTCCGAGTAGCATACAGTCCAAAATATCTAAACAATGGTAACGTTAAAAAGCGTTGACGTTATGTCAATTCAAAAACATTCACACACCCCTCTGCAAAGTCTGTATGATATAATATATTCACTAGTTAATAGACCACACGTTTGACTGGTCTTGAACTCCAAATATAACAGCATCAATGCTTCTTTCCAAGAGCAATACATTCAATATAACAGTAACGTTAAGCAGTTAGCAGCTAATGATAAGAGGACCATCCACTCACCAGCGGTTCCCACAGCCCCAGTAGTAGCGTCTTTCGTGTATTTCTTCACAGACTCGGGGTGCTAGGAGGCTTTAAAAGCCGACAAGTTGACCCGAACTGAAAGCGAAGAGTGTCCTAACAACAAAATCTTAGCGTAACCAAATCCCTGCTGCAGGGCGACCTCATCACACAGCCTCCGCCTGTGATGTGGACGATGGTGGCGGCTGTGGTTAACTAGAACTGCGCTGGGTCTGAGTGGGAAACAGAGGCAAAAGAAAAATGACGATAAATAACGGAAAGTGGTGGATTAATGTATGTCGCTGGCAGGGAGGGGAGGTTATCCCGCGAGGGGCTTTCTCGTAGTGATTTCCCCCAAAAGAATCCGTCGTTGGCAGCAATGACAATCGTGGTTTGCAATCTGCACGACTCGCACGTAACGTATACGTTAAGCCCACTTCCACCAGTAGCTAGATCCCACCTCCTCCCAGTCAACTCAGCATATAGAGGCCCATACAGACCGATGTGGGTAATGCACGGATTGCCGCTGGAGATTTTGAGGACAGCGTGTACGACGAGGGGAGTGATGCGAGCATGGGAGGGAGGGAGGGGATGCCGCAAATGGTCACGTAGCTAGCTGACTGCAAGGGATTTTAAAATAATGGTTAAAATAAGAACCAATACTGGTTCTGTAATGGTGATGCCATGAGATACAGGGGACCAGTTTATTAGTCATGTATAAAAAGTCAATGTACAGCATTGCAGCTGCATCAATCAAGTTATTCAGATATATAAAAATAACAATATAAAAGTAGCCTAGCAAATAAGACTAAAATAATAAGAAGTAGCCTAGCAAATAGACTAAAATAACAATTAAAAAGTGCCAAAATACTGTATAAGATAATATTAAAGAATGATGTACAATATACAATTACAAATTTAACAATACATTTAAAAAAGAAGAAGAAAAAAATAAATCAACTCATAGTGGGCCCATTCAGAGTAATAATTCTGTAATTGGTTAATTAAGACTGGTGCAGTATTTTACTGTGGTAGCTGGTTGAGGTGGAGCTTTTAAGTACTTTATGTTTCTTAGTGTAATCTATAACACACATCATATTTGAACATTGAACATACATTAACAACCTAAAGTAGTTGTTATAATGGTTAATATAGCATAAACCCTCTAAAGGGAGCCTTCCTAAAAAGTTAAATGGTACTAAGAAGGTTTGTAATGTATTGTGATAATGATCAAAATTGCTTAAATACCAAACACGGTTAAAGGGACAGTTCCCCCAAAAATGAAAAATACATTATTTTCCTCTTAGTGCTGCTGCTGTTGGCCATAAATACAAAAAAAAATTGATCCTGCATGAAACAGCTCATAGCCAGGTCTGTGGATTATCTTGAGTAGCCGGGTGATGATTTCTGGAAGGAGATATGCTGATGAGTTTTTCAAATTAATTTGTTGGCGCAATGAGCATCAGAAGCTGAGTGTCATCTACTTCCATTATATTTGAGAGAAGGCAGACATCTCTACACCCGATTTCTCAAACAATGGGGAACTCACACCAAAAATCTAGACTGATAAATAGCACTACAGGTAAGGGACTGTTCGTTATTTAATTGAGGGGCCACCGGAGGAGTTTTGTGGCCTCTAACCTAAAAAGACGTGACCCTCCCCTCGTCAGTAATAATTTTCCTATGACCCTCCAAAACGATTTGAAAAAAAGGAATGACCCTCCCCTCGCGTGCAAGTTTGCACTTAGCAAAGAAGTACAAATACCATTTGATTTTTATAGCCATAATGTACAGGAGTTAACCTCTGCATTCTCATCTTACACATCACACTCCTCTGTTATGGTGTGGTGGCCATTTCAGTAGGTTTACTCACTAACATTGTTGTGGAAACACAATAAGCATGGAAACTAAATGCACACTTCATGTATTACTGCATTCCTTCAAATACTAAGTTACTCCTCTAGTAAACTAGTATTCATATGAAATAGAACAATAAAACATTGAGACCATTCAGCAAACGACGCTGGGATATAACCAATTCACCACTAGTTGCTATGGACTCGTCACTATCGTCATTGTATATTTTAGCACATAGGTAAAGCTGCCGAAGCTGAACATTGTATTCCAAAACACATATGTTTATTTTTAAAGTTTTTAAGTTACATTGTAACAATTTAACAATTCGCCCTTATGAAATCCAATCGCGGCACGGCTGTTTTGGAACGCAATAGACAGACGGTTAAATTCAACTAAAATGCAACAGTGAACAATCAGTGTTGGACCTATAGTCTGTTGAGATGCCTCTCCAAACGCAGAAACCAAGTGCAGTCACACTATAAAACGTTAAGACACGTTGAGAAAAAAGATCTGCATTTTGCCGTAATCCAATGACACAAAAAAAAGTAATCCACAGCGATCAGGAGATCCACAAAAAGGTAAATGATACGGTGTATCCAGCAAGGCCGATATGAGCATCACACACGAGGCCTCTCCACTTCGCTGTTTAAACAAAGTGGAATAAACGTATAAAAGTCCAAATCTACACAAAACCCGCAATCAGTTAGTAAGCTGACATCACATTTATATACATGGCATTTAGGAAACCTTTATTGCAAGGTTGGCACGGCAAGATGTCCAGACTAGTGCAACAGTAACTTTCGTTTTTTGCGTCCTGCTGCTCCCATCGTCAGCCAGGTAATAATTTTTTTTACCAAAGCAGTATATGAAATCAGATGTATTACCTATCACCATTTAGTTGTTTTGTGTTATTTAAGATATTTATTTAATATCTGGTCATGCCAGATGTAATTATTCCACTATTTTTTTAAACAATGCAATTACCCGTTTGAGCCACCAGGGGGGCAGTGCTCCTCCTGCCCCCCCAGCAAACTCAGCGTATGCGGTCAGACCATCTGCTACGGGGCCGAGACTGAGAGCTACATGGATAAATATGCACCAAACAAGCCACTTTGAAATTTTGCTCTTTTCATGAATAAAAAAGTTGGGCGACCCCCCCACCCAGTCTAAAAAATGTTTGATGACCCTCCCCTCAGCAAAAAATAAAAAGATATGACCCTCCTCTATTTTCCTCCGGTGGTCCATTCCATAAATACCGAAAAAAGAGAAAAGAGAAAAAAATGTATTTTGGATTTGGGGGTGTACTGTCCCTTTAAGAACCATCCGAGTTAAAAACACTTACTTATACATGGTTTTTTAAGCACCAAACGCAAAACGATGTAGGTTAATTTCTTCACTATAAGGAACCACCCATGGTTCTAATTTGAGCCTTTATTTTTAAGAATAGCCTGCTATAGTGAACATGCTGTTGGTGTTTCTCAATGATGATGATGATAATGGTGATTCTTGCCTGATTCAGTAAGGGGTGGATAAGACTGGGAAAAATGTTGCCAAGCCAAAAAACAGTCACGCACCTAAAAATTGCCTGATTAAATGTTTTTGGACATCAGGGCTATTTCGAGCTATTTATAGGGCTATTTGTAGGGCTATTGTTTTTCTCATATGGTTTTGTTAATTACTATAACTATTGTACAATAAAGGCGGTGTGAATTTGTTCTGAGGAAATGCCCAAAAGGTAAATAAGCTGATCTGAGTTTCTGAGATTTTTTGATAGGCAATTCCGAAATTATTTAGGCACACCTCCTAATTGCTTATTTATTCTCTGCTGTAGGTGACAGTTCCATACAGCCTATTTCATATGAATAAAAAAAAAAAAATCAGTGTATTTTATAATAGCTAATTGTGAAATAGGTTCTAAATCTTGAGGAGTGGACCACTATATTGTGGACATTTCTGATGTTAAGATCAACTACAAAACCACAATCAGCTCTCGATATTGCCATCTCTGATGCAAAAACAATGCCTATATCTGGCAACATGTTGCCCTATTCAAGTTATCAGTTATGAAGATTTATTGCTAGATTAGATTTGTCCATGATAAATTACACCGAGTGCATACAAATGTATGTCAGCTTTGAAATACTGTGGAAAAATCTAAGTTGCCTGGCCTATGTAGACGCTTCCATGTGCAGACTGAGTAACATTTATCAACTTTGAACTATTTTGAACTCTTGAGCTCTGAGCTCATCACATGTCACTCTTTACCCTAAAACTGTCACTTTATCAACAACTTAATTACCAATGGTTTTCACCTCTGTATATTTATATTACTTCTCATTATGTATATATATAATATTTACATTCATGTTTACATTCATCTTTTTCATTCGCAATTACTGTCTTCCACACATTTATTTATCTAAATTTTAACTTGCACTATTATATGTCGTATGTCTTGGATTGTCATGTAGTTTTTTTAACTTGTTGACAACTATTTCTTCTGTAATTGTTGTGGATCTGACAATAAATAACTTCAATAACTACAATATGCAATATATAGCCTAGCACTAACATTTAAAGTCTTTTTTCATAGTAACATTCAAACAGTCCTCCTTTACATGTTGTTAGCAAGACTACTGTTGTTTAACATTTATAATATACAGAACATTTTCTCATGGTAACTGACAGTTAAAGGTGTGGGAGTTTGGTGTGACACATTTGCTGAAACTCATCGCCAATTCCCAGCGCACACCCACACACACAACTGTGTCAGCACTTCCTCCTGAGTCCTAAGAAATATGAACACCGTATCCAGGAAGCCACACTTTGGCCACCCAGCCCGGCACTTCATTTCCTTTAAAAGTAAAGGAGGAGCACGACCATTCCCCAATGCACATCACTATGAGCGCATGTCAATGAGGTGCGAATGACAGGGCTGCATTGTGAGATGGGTGCAGAGTGGGAGTGCCATGTGACACTCCTGAATGGGCTGCCGGGGGTTGGCTGGGGGGAAGGATGGCAGCAACCACAAAGGCCCATTGAGGGATGGCAGACTAGGTACAAGACTGGCACTAGTCCTCCTTCCCTTCCATGGGATGGCAGGAGGAGGCTGCTGCTTGGTACTGACTGAATGGAGGAATTATTTCAGAAGAATAGGAGAGAGGAGGTTTATTATCACCATGTTACACTTCCTTTAGTCTGTTGATAGCCTTTATGTCCACTTCTGCACATACACCATGTCTTGTGAGATTTACCACTGCGTTTTGTTCATACAGCCAACAATAGACTGTTGTGTTTTCAGCACCACAAAAGCATCATCAAATTACACCAAATGAGAGTAATGAAATAAAAGTTCCCCCCCTGGCATCAAAATAACTATACAGTCCATTCGAAAGGCCGTACTTTTCACAGTCTTTTGAAGAATATTAGATTTTCAAAAAAATGCATTATCAAAGGTTTCAGTCCATAAGAGAGCATGGTATGACTCTATGAATGCTACCAAACCTACAAGAAAGGCACATGTCACATGTGGTGTACAACATTTTAGAAAACAACCCACAATTCTGCCAGAATTACAATTAACACAAACTATGTGCATCTAGTCATGGAGATGATAGTGGTGGTTCAGGTTCAATGGCAATAAAATTACTTTAAATATGCAAAACACCAGAGATTGAAGAATAGTGTAACAATCTGAAGTTTTAGATGTTATCGAAAGCAAAGATTTTCTGGTGAGTGGTTTACTATGTTTTGTCTAGTTGGTATACTGTTTGTAAAATGACATCAAGACTCGTGTTTTAGCGTAGGAAGAAGACTGTGATAAAAGTGCACTAAATCTCAAAAGCAGAAGGACTATGTTCAGTATATTCCTCAGGAACACTTACTGTAACAACACTATAACACAATCAAATAGGCATAGCGCAGAATACAAACCAAAAGAAAAGAGTACACACTATACATCTATTATATATTTTTACCTTACACTAAACAGAAATGCATGACATATGGTTGTTAGTTTGCATTTTATTACCAACACTATATATGTAAAATTCAGTGACATCCTCTTGTTTCTCAGGCATTTTAAGGTTTTTGTATACTGCAAGCAGCTGTTGGCTCAACTGAACAAGCTGTCAAAGCTAAAACGTGTTCTCTTTGTTTCATTTCCTGAAGTTAGAGATGTTTTACAGACCTATACTGTACTGTATGTCAACATTATGTTTGCACTGTTCCAGCAAGAGAGAGACATTAAGTGACAATGTGTAATGTTTGAGTGGTGCATTCATACGAAGACACATTATTGCACTATTTGCTGCCCTCTACTGGCGATCATTTTACATTACATTTAGATCTGTGCTTCGAATTTCAAAGTAGGACAATGTGAAGGTGGTGGCACACTATGAAACATACATAATATAGTTAATTGATGTGAAACAGATGAGGATTAAGACCTGAAGATGAATAGTCAGTAATGCTACATAAGGCCTGATTACTGTAGGTGTCTCTATCTCAGATGTGTGCTGATAGGTGTCCTGTGTGTTTATAAAAACACTCGCACTCAAGTTAGTGTTATGTAGTGTATTTCCCACCATATGTCATTTAAAGAGTCGGAAAAAAGTTATGCATAGAAGATTTATTATAAAACTTTTGTTTTCTGCATGCAAACAAACTCATGTATTAGGTAGCCTATTTCATCACTATATTCACAAAATCAGTTCCATATGTTTGGTTTGACTGTTTTTATGTCTGTTATGTATTTGTATATTTTTCTATTTAATGAAAGTAAGCTGTATAGGTTGATTCGTATGGATTATGCCTTGTGGGCCTAAGTTGAGCTGGCCTGTAGAGGGCATTTAAAGCAACTGGGAGTCTCCTGAAAATGATATCTACTCCTTAACGAATTACAAACATCATGATTATGTTACAAGTACAGGACTAGTGCATTTTTGTCCTCCAAAAAAGCATTGAGACAGTGTAGCTCAGTCGGAACACTGCTGCTAGAGTTATTACTGGGACAAATAAACAGTACATTACTCACTTCAGGCCTGCTGAGTGATAAAGAGTTGGTTTTGAAATGTCAAAAGCTCCAAATGTGTCAGGTTTCTGGTCTTCTTTTGTGTGCTGAACTCGCCACAATTCTTCATGAAATCCATTAGCATCTCCGCTGTCTTTAGAGCATTTAGCTCCAAGTTGTTCTGACTGCACTAGGTCACAAGATGGTCAATCTCCTACCTGTAGGCGCAATGAGGGTGGTGTCGTCCGCGAACTTCAGGAGTTTGATGGACTGGTGACTGGAGGTGCAGCTGTTGGTGTACAGGGAGAAGAGCAGAGGGGAAAAGACACAGCCTTGAGGGGAACCAGTGCTGCTGATGGACTTTGAGTCAGAGACATGTTTTCAAAACTTCACATGCTGCTTCCTGTCAGGCAGGAAGTCTGTTATCCACCTGCAGGTGGAGGCAGGCACTCGCAGCTGAGAGAGTTTAGGGGCCTCTCACTTCCTCTGAATTGCATCCCTGGCTTCTCCACTTGCCTCCCTTATTCGCGTCTTAGTCCGTCCCACCGAGGCAGCATTGGGGAGATGGAGGAAATCATGGGAGGAGAGAGGAAATGAGGAAATGTGTTTTTAGATGGATGAGATGTCCTTTCCTCTGAAGTGTCACATGATTAGTTAGCTGTATGGGCAACAGCTTTCAGCTGCACGGCTTCCAGGAAGGCTGCTCTCGTGTATCCTCGCTCATAGCTCCTCAGAGATCCCTCTTCGATCCTCGGTCCTCGGGGCAGGAAGAAGAGCTTTGAGACAGCCTTCATGAAGTAGGGCTAGAAGAACTTCAGGTACAGCCGATTCAGGTCATTGTTGTGGAGGGGGGAAGAGGGGGCCTCTGGGCTGGGCAGTGATGAACAGCCCCGGGCCGTGCTGAGGTAGGGGAGGGTGGGACTGGAGGGCTGGTGCTGGAGAATGGAGTCACAGGAGATGGTAAAAGTTGTTGAGGTCGTTTGCCAGACGTAGGTCGCTGATGGAGTGGGGATTCAGCAACCTTAGCTGTTTGAGTTATGAGCTTTTAGAGATTCAACATGTCAACGTTTCTTATCACTTTAACAAGATTATTGGCGTTATTGCCTAGCTTTAACACAGAGGCCCGTAGGAGTCAACGTTCTTTTCAATACAAATCAACTCCTGCTGCTGTAGTTACAGATCAGCCATGGACAGTGTTCAATGTTTACAAGCCTGCCATACTGGATTGGAAATTAGAAGAACAGTTTCCATGTATGTGAGAGAGTCAGCACCTCCTGCAGACTGTCTGACATTTAGAATCAGCAAGGTTGTGCGGCTGCAGTGTATGTTTTGTAACAGGAGAGGTCCACGGTCACATAACTCCTGCAGCTCTCCCAGTGAGACACATATAGCAGCTAGTCTGTGACGAGGCGGCGTATCTAAACACAGGCAAGATGGAAACAAAAGTGTGTTCACTGACCCCACATTGAGCAAAATATAGAGGAGTGTTTCCACATGCAAAACACGTACATTTGCTTTAGAAGCAACAATTCTTTGCATTGTGTCATAGTATATTAATTTGTGATTGAGAGTGTATTACAATGAATAACTGCACAATGTGATTCCTCTAGAACAATGGATAAGATGGTGTAATAAAAGCCGTCGCTCGTAGTGACAGAGGGTTAGTATTATTGTCTTTCAGCCTGTTGTTTTAGGTGTTCTTTACGGTTTTGGTTCATCAGCATTGTTTTTAGTCGCAGCAGGCAAAAAGATAAACCCACTGTACACTGCTCAGCACTTAACATAGTTAGCAACTAGCTGGTTAACAAAGTGGAGCATTTAGTAGCTAAAGAGCCAGATATTTTTTATTCATCAGGTGTCCAGAAACACAACTGCAAATTAATTTTATGTTGCTCTATCGGCAGGATGAGTAAATAAAAAACTGTTTGCTAATATGTTCACCAAATCAACTTTATTAGGTGATATGTCATTGTTGTGTTTGCAGATTGTTACGCTGTGGAGATAGGTCTGGCAAGCGAGACTGCGCTGCCCTCAAAAGGCCAAAAAATGAATTAATGCTGCTTTAAAGAAAGAGCACATTTACATTTTACTGATCTCTCATTTGTAACATCTTACTTCTTCTGTCTGGGTAAGATGTGTAAAGGTTCAGAGCTGTTGTTTGCACCAGTAACTGGTGATTGCAAGAAGCATTAATAGCTGCAGGTCATAGAATGACTGCATCAAGGCGTTGGTCTCTCATCCCTTTCCTGGACTTCCAAAATAATCTCCATCTGCACAGGTCAGGTCAGAGGGTTATCACTCACCTCCCATTCCTGTCCTCACTGTAGGACCACCGGATGAGACACAGCAAAAGGCCTGAACAATAATGTCATTGTCATGCGTCATGTTTTTGTTCTTTAGGCCAAAGATAAGGCAGGAAGCTGTATTAATTACCCTGCCTCTCCCTCTTCATGACTATCTCTGTCTGCTTCCTACCTTCTTTAAACCTACATTGTGTAATGTCTTGAAAAAGAGAATTAAAACGACAACGCGACAGGCAAAGCAACAAGACCAAAGTTAATATTGGAGTGGCTAGAACAGTTGCGTGTAAATGATGGAGAGAGCTAATTTCGGGTTTGGAGGAGGAAGGGCTAGAAAGTAATATTCAGTTTGTTGTCATATACAATTTCACCACTAGATGGGAGAAATTCTTACACAATGTAGCTTTTTAAAAAAAAAAAAAAAAAAAAAAGCTTTAAAACATTCATCTTCAACATCATCTTCATCTTGGGTGTTGTCCATGTTTTTGTTTTAAACTTTGACACTCTCACTGTGTGTTTTCACTTCATCAAAGTTAATTTGTTTGCCTAAAAATGTCTTGTTCAGCGATACGCCAACCAAAGCTAGCTATCTACCGTTAGCGTTAGCTGGTAAGTTAAGGGAAAGTTTGCCGATTTTCTGTTCTTCTGTACATGCAGATGAACGGTGCCAGTACCGGAGGTCGGCGTTTCCCTGTCTGGTAAATCTCCACTGGACTGGATGACTCACTTCAGAGGGGTTGAAAATCGGCAACTTTAGCTTTAGCGGATAGCTTAGCGCAGCGCCATTGCAACCATAAACAACACTGGCTTGCATCAGCCTCTTTTCAAAAATCTTCACATCTAGTCGCAAAAAACCAAGATGGTGACGCTTGTGTTGCCAAACTCAAGGCTTCAAAACGGCAGTCCACAAACTAATGGGTGATGCTACGGAAGCTATGTCCACTATTTTTACAGTCTATGATCCTATTGCCTATTTGAAGTCCTAACTCATACTTTCCGCAGGTAATTGAAGAATTAGTGGATGAGATTGAAATGAATAATAGTAATCACCAAAAGTGAAGTTTATTTTATTTATTTCTCCATCAAACCAAACAGCGTTAGTTGTACGAGGAAGATTGCAGCCCGTTCCGCTGATTCAGACAGAGAGGTGGTAATGGACCAAGAAATGTTATATACTGAGTAAAACAAACATCTAGACAACAACGGATCACAATGGATTTGGTCACTGACAAAGTGAGCAAGTTTGAGTGATGACAATGTGTTATTGATTGAATGTAGTTGTGCATGAAAACAAGTGCAAAAATGTAACAGAGAGGTCAAAACACCACCAATTTTTACAGAGGAACCTAAATAAACAATTTAAAGACAAGTTAAAAATAAATAAGATAAAGGCAAAAATCTGTAACAATGTAATGAGCAAAGTAATACATTTTTGCCTGAAAGGATTTGCTTTTGGCCCAAAGAAAGTCAAATGAGGTTAAAGCCCCTTGAAGGAGATTTGTAATTTGTGATATTGAGCTATATCAATAACTAAATAACTTGATTTAAATCATAGAATTATCCAGAAGAAGAGCGAGTCTGTTTTGTTAGCTCTGCCTACCCTCTCTGGTGGACCAAACACTGCTGGGTAATTAAACCTGTCACTAACTGTGCACCGCTTGTGATTTTTTCCATAAAATGTCACCACAGACACCAGTTTGTAATAACACAAATGCAAGGGCTTTCATATTGCTACCTTACTCGGCGATACATAGTGACTTAACAAAAATCAATTTAAATGAAAATCCTTAAATACCTTAAATTCTTTGAGAAGGTGCAGTAATGTCTCCAAAACCATAGCAGTACAGTATGATGTGATTTAATCTAATATTAAAAATAGGGTTTGTGTCTTTGCTTGGCTTTAGTTTGCCTTAAATTATATTGATTAGATGGGAAAGCTGTTAAGCTAAATTTAGTCAGAACATCAAGTGAGTGTGTCCAAAGTATTGACTCATACAGATAATCTTGGCCCAGTCAATGTTTGGATTATAGTGCATCTTGTGGACACATCTTAATTTTTTGACAACATGCATATTCTTTCAGTAGATGGTCACAGACATGCTAAAAGTAAATCATATTGGAGATTTAATCAATAACCGTCTCCTGCGCTTGTTCTCTCTTTCTCTCCCTAAAGTGTTAATAACTCTATGTTTAATAATCAAAAACACACACACTAACACATTACTAATTTAAATTGCATTAGTTCCAAATGTATGGCTGTTATTCATCTTTTTCTTTTTTGATTCTGCACAGTAGCAGCACAGATAATTAAATTGTGTACTAATAACCACAAGTCAAATGATCCCTATATTAACCTTTTTTTGCCTCTTTAAAAAAACAACGGAATATAAAGGAACAAGGAGAATGTTTGAAATAACTGCATTGTTACCACTACTCAGTCCTACTTATTTAAGATAAGCTTCTTTGTCCTTTGTGCCATTCTGTGAGAAAGGCAGCTTACTTGTTAACATGGGTGATCGAGAGAGACTTGAGAGTAGGAGGAGGAGGAGCAGGAGGAGGAGGAGGAGGAGCAGGAGGAGGAGGAGGAGGTGGGCATCAGTTATAGTGAGGGGGGAAGGATTTGGCCAAAACTCTTTGTGACAGGGCTCCTTGTTACACTACAACAACAGAAAACTCCGACCTCTAGCCAAGACCTGTTGCGCAACCAGTGGTGTGATGGTGAGGGAGTGAAATAGAGTACGAGAAAAGAGTACTGAAAAGAGGAAAAAATGGTGCCTGGAAATTATGTGTTTTCTTGCTCTGTTCAAACACGTTTACATTTAAATACTCACCTTTGCCTTACGTCCTTGTTGGTGATGAAATTCTAACATTCAACTCAGATATGGTTTCCATCAAGTGAAACATCTATCTTCGAAACATCTATCTTTGTCACAAAAAGCATTAAAGGTTATCAATAAGACATTCTTTTTACATTTGTAACATTCATGAAAGCATTCAGTATTTTCCAACTAGACCTTTTCTCCTGGCAGTGTGGAGAGGCCTTTGAACTACAGTAGCATTTAGACCTTCACAAATGAAATAGAAGACAGAAAATAAAGTTGAATAAATAGATCCAAAAATCCAAATAATTTAATAATTTTAGAGAGTTCCTTTTTGGTTTCTGGGGGAGAGGGGGAATAGACAGTAGCTGGTCCTGGATGCTACCATGGTTAAGGCAGATGTTAGCAGCTGTATCCTGTTTTTATTGGATTTGAGGAAGTTTGCACTCCAGCAACCTTTGCCAATGTTACAGTGTTATGTTTGCCAAACACATTGGTTAGTCCTCATCATACAAGTTAGCTGGAAACTTTAAAAATTCAGCTGCCGACTGAACCAACTCATGGAGCTAACATTAGCCTACGTAGCTAGCTAGCTAGCTACATGTCATAAAAGCAACATTAATTAAGGCTAATCTCGCATTGCCAGACTGTCTTCCACAGCACTTTAGAGGAAGGTCGGGCTAGTCCACATGCATTCCGGGATGGGAGAGAAACAGAGCAATGGTGCCTCTGCAAAATAGCCTCAGGAAGGAACTTGTTTTGGTGTTAGGTAAGGTTGTTTTAGTCGTGCAACAGAAAACTCAGATTGGACAGATAGTCTAGCTAGCTGTCTTGATTTACCCTGCAGAGATCTGAGGAGCAGTTAACCATTGTCCAAATTGATCAGAGTTTAAAATGCCAACACAAAAATGCCAACACAAAGAAAGCCGGAAGGTGACAGATATCCAGCCAAAATGAGGGACATCTGGTGGATTTTCCATCGGCACCTGAACAATCCCGGAAATGAAACGTTGTTGATATAGACTAATTAAGGCGGACTTGGAATCATTACCTAAAGATTTCTAAAGTCCTGGCTGTGGCCCTGATGTTAGCCTTTTGATGAACAGGTGTCAAGTGTAGAATGTTGAAGTCGTAGATTGTAGATTTTTATTTGCTCCAGACATCATGCATTGCTCTTACACAAGTAAGAATGTTTGCTGTCCAAAATGTCCTGCACTGAACTCTGCAGCGGACTCCCTTAAGCTCTGTAGTGGATGTTCTTTCCCACTCATAGAGGACCTTGAAGTCTGACCAATGTGAGTTACACTATAACAATAAACCTGCCATTAATGACTGCACTCTGATTGGTCCTTTCCTTCCTTGCTGCTCCATGGTGGTGGTGGAGGTAATGAGTCACTCTGTCTGTAGCATTCATTCAGGATGCTTGTTGCTGGGGAATGGCTCAGGATCATGAAAGGCTGTTGTAGCCAGCTGACTGACTCCCCTCTTCAATGAGTTCCTGTGCAAGCTCCAACTGACCCGTCAATGAAAAGCCACTTTCTTCCCCCGCTCTGGTGTGTGGCTGTGCAGGAGAGCGAAAGGGAGGTGGGAAAACGATGGACAATACAGTAACCCAACGCTGGCCAGACTCACAATGTGAGGTCTCTGTGCCTTGCTGGACCAACAAACAGAGAGGCCTTTCTCATGATCCAACTGCTTCACCAATCCCACGCCAGCATTCCTCTGCACTTTAATTATGCCGCAAACACATGCATATTCACGTGCTAATCACTTAACCCTGGTCGGGACACCCTGTAAAGTAATTAAGATAGCAAAGGAACATGTGATTCGAGTGGACCAATACATAGAAAGGACATTATTGTCTTGTGATTGCATAATCCTGTCAATAAAAGACTGACTGATTGTTCAATCAGTGTTGTAGATACCTGCAGGGTTTCTTACTGCACCCTTACAATTTTTGCTTCAGTGAGCACAGTATGGCTCCATCCCATGTCAAAACAACAATACTATTAATACAAATATTCTAATTATATCCAGTCAAGTGTCTTATATACTAATGCACATATTATGTACACTGCTTTTTCTGAAAATCAGTTTGGGGCTTTATATATATATATATATATATATATATATATATATATATATAAAAATCTGTCTGCTACCTTAGTACAATGGACAGCACCATTGATTTATCAATACACAGCACAGTTAGACTACTGATATTTCAGAGCCATGGTCGGGGCCATAGAGTCTTAACTTGCACAAACCTCAGTCAGACAGAGGATCAATGAGTCAGGCAGACAAGGGGGATTGGATCCCCCCTCAAATTGCCTACTAGATAAGTATTTAAGTGCTTGTGTTTTATGTTCATACATTTTGGGGTGGCAGTAGCTCAGTCCGTAGGGAGTTGGGTTTGGAACTGGAGGGTCGCTGGTTCAAGTCCCCGTATGGACCGAAGTATGGAGGTGGACTGGCTGGAGCTGCTAGCACCTGCCAAGGTGCTCTTAAGCAAGGCACCTTACTATCTGAAGATAGTAGTAACCAGTATGTTAACCCAACAATCTGACAGGAAAAAGCAATTTGTGCAGTGTTCGAACTATACCATGGCCTTTGGGGAAGCCCACTTTTAATGACTTACAAAGATACATAACAGCTACAAGTGAATGCACTATACAGGATTTACCCTATTATACTTTATCGACAGGAATTGATAGGTCAAACAGCAAACAGCCACCCACAAATAGTCTATAAACAAAGCATCAGGCTATCTTTAAAATTTCACATGAACAACAACAGTTACTCAGGCTACCAGGCAACCATAATTCCTCCGTTCAATTAGGCCTAAGCGACACACCCCAAGCTTCCATTCTTACCCGTTTTGCCAGTGTTAGCATTTGAACAAAGTGCTGTGTGTCCACAATGTGTGCAGACTGTAGTTACAGTATTGCCTGAGGCCTTTTGGAGGAGCAACACTTAGATTTTAGTTTGTGATCTCCCTGCCAGGGAAACGGTCTCTAACATGTCCCGTTTGAGCTTCAACTTTACTCTGCAAACAAAAGTGTATTGGGAGTTGCACTTGGAATTGCCTCCAGTCGGAAAATAAACAACAAGAACTTTTAAATTGTGAAAAGGTGAAGTGAAAAACATGCAGCTGTTACTTGCATCTATTCTGAATAAAACCAAAGGATGCAGCCAATGGCCAAGTGTGACTTTGCTCAAGATGCAAAGGCGTTATACTGTCAGCTATTCCATCAATAGATAATCTCTCTCAAGGGTTAAAGACGACACAAGGGTTAACAAACAGCCATATATATGGGCTCTTCCAGTCTCTCCACTGCTGGCTGTTCCAATTTAATGGGAGAGAGGAGCAAGAGGGGTTAGGATCGTGACTGGCCTCTGACAAGCTGTTACCACCACCATCTTCAGCCAGAGAGGACATTATTTCTTCAGCTTCTTCTTGAAGCCGCCACGCCTTGATGCTCATGACAAGAATAGCATGTATAGTTATCTTTATTGAAGTGAATTGGGTTTAAATCGCTGTCATGCATGAATGAATGATATTTTTGCAATTTTACACATAATAATCCACGATGATCACATTAAAGAAAACTGAAATTGCACGTCAAAATGACACACTGTTCATATTTTTAGAGACCCGCAAAATTTCACAAATAACGTTTTCAGGGGAGCCCATGTCTTATTAAAGCTCCCCCTAGCTCGCCCATAGTTCGCACCATGGATTTGTGCCGAAAATACTAAGCCAACTGAACAATGATCAGCACCCTACTCCAGTTGAAAAATGAAAACTGCGGCCCTCTCTTAAAGAGCCACAGTTTCCAAACTGAGAGCGGTGAGAATTAACCATAACAGTGACGTTGCAGAACCAGACAGCTAAACAATGAGCTCAAACTCAATATGAAGCTCCATAAAGCTGAGGGGAGCTGCAGATTTTGATTATATAATTCTCGGTCGGTTCATCACTACGAGTGACCCCTTTCACATTGTCACACTATTTTCACATTGTCATTTGATATGTTGTTATACAAATAAATTGATTATAGCAGCTTTAAATGTTCTGCCTTAAACAAATTTAAAGACATACCCTCAGTGTCCTCAATTGCTTTACTTGATACAGTGGCCAGTGCTATTCTTCTTTAATTTGCTGTAAAGCAATGACAATAGGCTGTATCTTCAAACAAACAGATGAATTGGTCATAAAGCTGCATGGGATGCATGACATAGTCTTTTATTTTCATATCGCAACTATTGTTTGCCTTTAGTGATATGATTTGTGTAAAGATCATTAGTTTTCTATTGCGGCTTGTAACATTTTCTGCTGATTATTCAAATGATCAGATGATTGTCTGACAAACTTCCTCTTTTAACAAAGCACAGACAAAGCACACAACAGGAAGGGAGGCAACCTACAAGATGAAGCGATTATTAGCCCATACATAGACAAACGCTGATTACATCCGGGAGGTGCACGACACCACCGAATCATCTTTCTGTTGATTTATGGGTTTGGACCTGTAGACAAAACAGCTGGTGGTGGCCTTTTGGAGAAGTTAAAGGGTCAACCCACCAAAACAAACAGTGCCTGCTTTCCGAGAGATTTCCTGCTCAACAACGTGAAACAAATCCACCACAGGCACCATCATCAATTTGTATCTTGTCATTGAGAAGACACTATAAACACTTTCCAATTACCATCTAAACAGTTCTGATTGTTATCTTTGCTGATTGATATATTGTTTATTCTTATTAGGATATTTGTTTTGTGTGTTTGCAGGGTGGAGGTGGAGTTGAGGCTGGGTATGCCTTTTTTCTTGTTTATTATTTTGGTAATTTAATTATTGATGCATTTTAGGATTACCATGTGGTACATTGTAAATTACACTTGACACCACTAACTTGAAAATTGTTTTAAAGACCATTGATTTACTAAATAAATTATATATGTTTGAATAATGTGTTTTGTTGTGTTTTTGAGTGTACTTTAGTGTGACACACAGTCAACCTCTCCATTTAATTTTACCCTTGTAGACTCGCTTTGTGACATGATGTCTCTTAAACATATGATCTTTACTTATATTTAGTTTAAGCTTGTAGTGTAGCCTTTTTATTAACTACTGTATATTAGACTGTTCATCAGCATCATGAATCATCAAAATCAATTGGTCCCACCTCAGCAGCATAATGTATTATAATCACCGGTGGTGTAAAGTAACATAAAGTAGCCTATATTTACTTAAGAAGTTACTTTATACTTCTACTCCACAACATTTCAGAGGGAAATATTGTACATTTTATTCCACTGCATTTATTTGACAGCGATTTTTACTCGTTGCTTTCAACATCAATATTTTACATCCAAAATAAATGATCAGCTTAAAAAATATCATGCCTTTTTTATAGATTAAACTACCCAACAGCGTATGAAGTAGTTAAAATTACATCAACCTTGACCAGTTGCAACATTGAAATGCTGCTTACACAGTAAATCATCAGTAATAGCAAATAATGCAATACAACACTCTGAAATTGCTGCCTAATGAGTACTTTTAATGTTGAAACAATTCCATAATATAATGCAGACTATAGGCCTATAGTAGAGTCTATATAAACATAGAATTGAATTGATCAGCCCCATTATCATATAGATATACAGATATCCGATCCAGCTATTTGATTCAGTATCAGCCCAATATCGGTGTTGGATTGGTGCATCCCTAACCTAAACCACATGTCATAACTTGTGGCATGTCCAGGACCACACCCAGGCGTTGTCAGAAGTGTGCTTGTCCCCAAACAGTGATCCCAAAGTGTCGACTACAACCAGTTATGTTAAACCAAAACAACAACAAACAGCAGATTTTCAGTGGGGGGGTAAGTTACTCTTTAACATATCACATGTGAAATAATATTTGACTTGATAAACCACATTTGACCATATTGGAAATGGTATTTCCCATGTATTATTGCAGGCTGTTTTTTGTCTCTCTTTTCCCACCTGAAACACACATGTGCCATAATGCATAAAAATGTCAATATAAATTAGCCTAACTTTTTTTTGAGTGAAAAAAAGACCAGCATCATATAACTAGGCTATTATTATAATTATTCATATTATCATTAGATTTATTGTTTTTTATTATTGTTATTGTAATTATTATTACTGTGATATTATAGTATTCACATTTTTATTTAGGCCTGTGTATTAATTTCAAAAAAAAATTCTCGCTTAGATTAAAATGATTTTCTTAGCATGCAGGATCACACACACACACGCACATCCTGCATGCTAAGAACAACAAACGGTATTACGCAGCAGCAGGCAGCTCCGTGACAGCAGGCTTTTGCTGAGTGGGGGCTGGTCTTTGTCGTCATTACTGCTCATATTTAATCAATGAGGAGGCAGCGGCCACGGGAAAACTGGCTGCTTCTGGTTTCCAGGCATAAATACAAAGCGGTGCCGGTCTGAGGGAAAAACGGGCACAAAGGAAAGCGGAGCACTCTGAGGTTTTAAAGCTGAAGACCAAGAGAGCCAGGTAACCAGCTGCTCTACTAAAACCACATAACAGATTTATTTTTTAACAGCGGGGCGGTGGGTGATGGTCAGTGCAGGGATTTAAATGTTGACCAAAAAGAACAGGCTGTATACATGTATTCGTACAGATCGCTGGAAATACAGTGAGAACAGCTTATTTCTACTGTAGTTGTCGGCGCTGTAAGCGACCGTAACGATCAGATAGGCAACATTATACTGAATAATAATATCCCACAGTTGTTCGTGTTGATAAGACACGCTGCACGAAACTGTGTGACCACACCGATCACATTAAATGTTAGTTACATTGATGTATCGTAGTGTGTTCTTAGTCTGCTCTGGCTGGAATAAGGTGGATTTGTGTTTTTCGCTTTATTTGTCCGCATTAAAATGTGTTTCGGATTTGCTGCGTCTCCATCACATGTTGTCTTTCGCAGACAATTAATCAGAGTAACTCAGTGAAGTTGTTCGCTTTGTTTCAAACTGCTGCCACTTTTTTTTTGCCACATCACAGTTACGTGGCAGTAAAGGATTTTCCCATATGAGTTGTCCAGCCACGCACTATATAGGATGACATCAAACACTTAGACCTTCTTTCTGTCTTCAGTCAGATTTTTCATATCTGTTAAAAGTTCTCATTTCATTATTTGCATTTTTGGTAGCCTACCACTTTCAAATAAGCCACATTTTATAAAGGGTTTATTTGTTACCATTAATTGTAACTAATGGCTGTATTAATGGTTAATAAATTACATTTCTAATGTTTTATAGGTCAGTTATAATCTACTAATAAAACATTAAGAAAGGTCAGGTTAGGTAAAGAGCTGCTTACTTGCCTACCCTCAGTATGTCATTGCTTTTTCACTTTCTAACAAGCGTGCACTTATAAATGTTAGTAAGTCAAAAAGATTTACAATCCATCAGGTCTGCAGGTATAAATGTTAACATTTGATAATAAAAAATAGATTTTGGCTTAAGTAAGTGATCAAACCGTCCAACCAGATTTTGTACAACCTGGCAATCCAAAAGTTGCCCTTATCACTGGCTCATAACAGATATATAAAGCATTAGCAAATGCTTTTTTGGCTCTCAATAAATTAGTTACAATTTATAAACTCTTTATAACAGAGGCTTATTAGAGTGGTAACCACATTTTATTTCTCAAGGCTTTCAAGGATGTGTTTTTCATGACAGAACTATATATAGTTAAAAAAATTGTTTATGTTCTCTATATCTCTGTGGTGATACTTTTCCTGCCATCATTGTGTAATTGAATGCCTTGAGCCTGTTGTGTGTATCTTTAGGAATACTACAATAGTCTCAGGGCACTCTTTATCTGCACCAGGGGACCATCCAGTGTGGTGTGTAGCACAGCTGTGAGGTGTCTGTGTGAGTGTGAGTGTGTGTGTGTGTGTGTGTGTGTGTGTGTGTGTGTGTGTGTGTGTGTGTGTGTGTGTTTGTGTGTGTGTGTGTGTGTGTGTGTGTGTGTGTGTGTGTGTGTGGTGCTTCCACTCAATCATCCCAGCTTGGGAAAATCAGAGCTGAGAGAGAAGTGTGGAATGTCTGGCCTTTGGCACGAAGCCCTCAGACTACACTGCATTGTTTTTCTTTGATGTAGAGATGTGTAATTACCATGGTAATACTCACATGGGACTAGAGTTGGGATGATCTGTCCGGTGTCTGGTCCGGTCCAGTGTAGGCCAACATTTGTCACTATGACACCTTCTGGCAAAATAAAAAGTAGTCTACATTAGCAACCTGTGCTGACGGCATTTTAGTTGGGGGCTAACGTTAGTAAAACTCTATTTAATGTAGAATAACCAATAGCTTAGCTTACTAACTTTCCAAGTAGTGTTGCCTAACACTGGTAATAAGCAATACGACAACAGGATTAACATAATGTTATGTTTGTTTATAAACCAACAAACTAGCGTAGCCGCTAGTGTCTGACAGCAATTTACCAGGCCGCCCAGAAAGTGCACCGGCCGGGCTTAAAGCAAATTGAAGATAGTGGCCAAACAGTAGAATTGCAACTTCCGGCCCCTTTACTAAGCCATTTGCCCCTCTGGGAACAAATAAAGTTCTACTTGACTTGACTTACTTGACTATAAGGTCTATGGTCTCAGTTAGACACGGCTGAGTCAAGTGTGACACCTAGTGGCAAAAATCTGGCTTAATATTCAAACGGTTTGACATTTTTTACAGCAGCCCAAGCCTACATGGGACTGATAAAGACAATGCAGATGTGAGTCTGGACCCAGCTGCAATGTCCACAATTAAAGAGAGAGGAAAGCTCTAAAGATGAAAGATGGGAAGTCAGACACACTCATTTAAGATTTTAAAAAGGCCACCGGCAGATGCACTGTATTGTTGATTGTCATTTCTAGGTCAGTGGTAGCCCCCTCCCTCCTCACTTCACCACCACCATGAGCCGCCTATCTACCCAAGGCCAGCCCACACATTAATCTGTGTGCAGTGGTGTAAAGCGTGGCGAAGTGGCATGTGGCGAGTGTATTAACCAGCCGTGGAATAATTACAAGCAACCAGGGCGGGATGCACAATCTGTCAGAGGGGCCAGTGTGTAAAGTAATCAAGGCTGTCTATGAATTAGATCTGCCATTTAAAATCAGTGTTGCTGCCTACGAATTTTTAGAATCAGGTGAATTTTTCACTGAAATGTGCTTTATTTTAAAGGTCAAGCCCAACATTAACAGATTCATTCTGAGTGAACACTGAATCATTGAAGCTATAATAGAGAGTTTTCTCATGAAAGGATGATAAGATGTTACAGTTTAAATGTTTCCTGTATTACAGTAAAGTGACACAATCATAGACCGTATAAAAGAAGTGGATGTAGCCACTGTGATGTCACCCATTGGTACCGGTTTGAAGCCTTGAGATCACCATCTTGTTTTTTGGAGCCAGAAGTGACCATATTTGGATGAGAGGGTGGAGCTAACGCTAACTAGCTAGCTTGGTTAGCAAGGTGCATCCGTAATTCACGTTAACTGTGATATTGATTTGGATTCTAATTTGGGCTAGTGAAAAACATACTTAAAACAAAATGTACTTACTGGTAAAAATGAACAGCTGACTCCTCAATGTCTTTTAGTACAACTAAAAGCTGAACAGGACATGTTTAGGCAACTAAAATATTACAATTAACTTTCATGAACTGAAATCACAGTGAAAGGGTGAAAGTTCTTAGACGAAAATACGGACAATGCCCAACGTCTTTTACTCTAAATGGGACCTTAATTTATTAAATGAACATCATGTAGCATTGAAGAAGACCTAAAACTAGCTATCTGACTAACCACCTCTTTTTGCAAACAGTGGAGTCACCCCTTGCTGGCCATTAGAAAGAAGGCAGGTTTGTGTGGCCGGGTTGGTTCAGTGGGTAGAGCAGGCACACATATACTGAGAGGCTTATGCCTCACCACAGAGGTCCAGGGTTCAAGACTGACCTGTGACGATTTCCTGCATGTCTTCCCCCTTTCTCACCTGTCCTATCAATTAAAGGTGGAAAAACCTCCCCAAAAAAATCTTTGAAAGAAGGCAGGTTTGAGGCACTTCCAATTGGCTTCACTTTTTAGACCCGGAGGCTACGTACACTTCTTTTATACAGTCTGTCTATAAACACAATTTTCTGGCCTTATTTGAGTTTTTTAGTGAACAGTAAAAGCCTAAAACTGCTTGGTCATCCCATTTCTGGAAGTAGAGTTGGGATTTTTTGTACAACCTCACCTACTCCCAAGGTGCATAGAGAAGGGATATACTGTAGTGAAAAGGTCAAAACAGCAGTAACACTATGTAAAGAACCCATTGCAAACACATTACAATGGGTTTAAATGATGACCCTTGTTGCTGGAATTTTGACCAAAACTATTAAGATATTTGCCCGTGTCTGTAACTGTGCCTGCATGTTTGTTGAAGTGTCTCTTTACTAAAATGTCACGATCAGACAAGATGATTAGCCCTTTATCCACATATACGCTCACTCAAGTGCACTGTATGAAAGTAGACAGATGAGCAGGAAACTCAAGCTTACATATCTTAATTTTCAGATATCAGATACACATCTTTACATAATAGCAGGACTTCTCTCTTTTTCTGTCAAGGAAGTTGATGTGCCACTGATTCAAATAGTCCCAAATAACTGCTAAAATGATTTATGAGGAAAAATGTGTTTCGAAAAGGGAAACCTCTGTGTGAAATGAACAGCTGCCTCCTGGGGTAGTGCATATATTTCACACCCTATTTGCATTTTTTACCTTACTGTAATTACATGATGGTTTTCTCTATTACTCACAGGACATTTCCTAATTTGGACTTCACAAACATGATCTTTCATCATAAGTGTCCTTGACAGTGATTTGGAAACTATGATTCTGGGAATCCAACTGATGATTAACAATGTTGTTGAACTGTGTTTTTTAATATTTAGTATTCATGGCTAAGGTAAGATAAGTTTTTAGAGAAAGAGACAGAACTGGAATTGAAACATGGCTTTATTTGGCGGATACAGTTCAGTGTGAGGTCTAGCAGTATATGTTGAGTACAACAAGTGCAGACTGAAGTCTTTTAGGATTGTGCAATATGGATACATTAATCTATTGTTATCTCTGCCAAGGAGGTAGTGTTTTCGGTTCGGTTTTCTTAGTTTGTCAGCAGGATTATGGAAAAAACGGTTTTCATGACACTTGGTGGAAGGGTGTAGCATGGGTCAAGAAAGAAGTCATATTTTGGAGCGAATTCAGATCATGAGGCCGATACACAAATAATTTTCCCCATAACATTGTGAGGTAGGGCATGGCCTTGGCAGAGGTCTGTGCTCTCCAAGTGCCCTTCTAGTTACATATCTTTGTATGTTACGATATACTGATATAGTACATTTTCTGGATTAGATATATGGCAAATCAAGAAACCAAATCATGTAGAAATCCGATATTGCCACAAAGAAATTCTGCTCGATTGGCTACATCAGACAGATTTATATTGTTTTTCAATATATATTGTCATATTGCTACTTCTAACAGAAACACCTGCCATTAAATCTGTGCCATGTCTTACCCACATTCAGGACGACAGTCATGAAGTCAGATTAGATGACCTGTGTGTTGACCTGTCCAGATTAGCAGGTTTAACTCACATCTGTGTTTGAGGTCAGAGATCATTCAAGACTCTGGTAGACTTTGAAACAGGTTATAGAGATTTACGGAAGTCCCTGTATATGTCCCTTTAGTTTGACTGGTTCCTACTTCAACTTATGTTATCCCCAGACATGTTTTCTTGCAACTCTGGATTTTGGTTTCCTCTCTGACTCTCTTTGTCAGCTCTTGTGACTTCTCCAGCTGAGTTGTCAAAATTGACAACTTGCTTATGACACAGTTTACCAAAAGTCAAAGTTAAATCAAGGTTAAAAATAAGCGGAGATGGAAACTATCCTCTGTCAAAGTAATGTGTATGTTAGTGCACATACATGTACATGCCAATCAGAGGAAGATGAATGATTTCATATATGTATAATATTCAAATCCACTGAATCCTTTCTGCTGTGTGATCTCAACCTGTTGGAAACATAAGTGTGTATTTTGCACATAGTGCCATATGCACTGTCCTGTGTCCTGTGTTGCTGTGGTAACAAAGCGGGGAATGTGTGTATATTGTGTAACAACAGGGTATCACCGTCTTACTTCAGAGGACTTGGTGTTGTTGCTGGAAAAACAGACCCATTTCATATTAAAGGCTCTTAGATAATAGTTATAGCAGTGTACATAAAAAACGACCGCTTACTATTGTTAGTAAATTTCTCCACTGGCTTGGAACATCTTCTGAATAGACTCCCACTGTGTTATTCTCACACACAGCTGTCCATACATTCACAGCAATCAGCCTTGTGTACAGGAAAAACAAGGTTGCTTGTGTATTCTTCACTCTGAATGTTTGTGTCATTGAACAATTTCAGTAACATTTGAGATGTGCAATAATAAATCATTTCTTATTTGTGTTTAGTCTGTTCTCTGACAGAAAAACAGGGTTGTGGAGCGCTTTGGTAGCAGATTGGTTACAGCGCATGCAGCTGTAAATGTGGGTCATATAAGGAAGAATTCCAATAAGCAAATATATGGTAAATATCGCCATTCATTTTGTGAACTGTGAATATTTTTCAAGATTAGTAATGCTGTTTACGCCAAATTCCTACCCTACATATGTTATGTGGAAAATTCTTGCAAAAACAAAACAGCCTCTCCTCTCTACCAGCGGTGAATACACTAATTATTATGCAATGACGTCATCCGACCTTGACGATGACGTCTGCGATCTACATTCTTTCTAAATTTCAATCAGTATTTTGATGTCGGGAATATGATTTATTTTATTGACAGTTTGGGGAAATGTCCAGCCCCCTGGCCACTAAGCTTTCTGAAAATGTATGCTATGTATGATAGCCTATTATTGTAGCTGAACAAAAACACCAAGGTTCTTAAAATACTGCTTACATTTGTTCAAATTGACAACAATATTAGGGCATGCCAAAATCATCTGTGTGTCTGAAAAAAACCTTTAGACCCCAGAGGGTTAAGAATCACATGGGGTGTAGTTATAATTATCATTTATTTTGTACCTCAGCATAGTTAAAAAAAAAAAAAAGGTTGTATCTATCTTAATGAATGACGGAACACCTGCAGCCGCTGTGGAGTTTATATTGTTTATACATGTCCACGTTGTATGCTTTGGTGATGTTTATTTTGGCTAATTCTGAAAGTAGTTTCAGGCTATTTAATGTATGTAGCCAAGGTGTCCATAGCTCTTTTTAAGTCATCTTTTCTGGTTATTTTTAGTGAGGAAGGTGGTTGTATATTTAAACTTAATAAACAGTTGTATGTGCAGGCTGCAAAGTGTTTCTATAAAAATGGAATTTATTTTCAACTTGTATATAAGTTGACATTTAATGCAATCTTTTTATTGCCTAAAGATGTTTTTTTTAATTTTAAAAGGATCTCATCATAACCCCTCCCCTTTTAAATGTAACGCAGTAACGTTTACTCAGTACATTTTAACTGACCTACATTTACATTTTTACTTAAGTACTTTTATTTTTCCTTAAGTAAAATGTATTTACAGTAACAGTACTTTTACTTGAGTACAATATTCTAGTCCTCTTTCCACCTCTGCCAGGGTAATCATTTGTTTGCACAATGCATTGTCTTTTGTTTACAAAATATGGATATGATATGGATATTATCTTTGAACAAGATAATAACTTGTATGCAAATGGTGGATCGGATATCTTGACACAAGACATTATCACATTCACACAAAATAATATATTATGCCCAGAAGCTGGGATCAGTAGCTGAAAAATACCCAACAGGCAGGGACATGTTACAGGAGTGCAGAAGGTAACATGAGCCACCCAACCAGCAGTGTGTGCATTCATGAGTTACTTCACAGTATGTTATGTTATCATTTTTTCAAGGTATGTAATGTGTCATTTGTAGAACATATCAACTCAAAAATATGTTGAGTTAGATTTCTTACACTCAATATTCTTTTGTATGAGCGCCTGTCGCCTGCTCACTTCGTGTCATAATGGGGCCATTTTTAACTTGGGTCCTTTTCTTTATTTTGCCAACAGACTCCATCGAAGAGGATCTTGGACGGCATGCAAAGTTGTGAAATTTCCTCAGATAGCACTGATGATCCTCTTAGTAGCGACCTACGCACTCATCGGCAGCCTCGAATAGTAGTGATTGGTGCTGGCTTGGCCGGCCTTGCTGCAACTAAGATCCTACTGAAAAACGGCTTCACGGATGTCACTGTCCTAGAGGCATCAGACCACATCGGCGGGAGAGTTCACAGTGTTCAGCTTGGTAAGAGGACGCACTGCGATACATCAACCAATGTGTCCCTGAGCAAGACACTTAACCCCTATTTGCTCCAGAGGCGTACAACCTCTGATATATAGCAATTGTAAGCCGCTTTGGATAGAAGCGTCAGCTAAATGACATGTAATGTACCTCAAACTTTGTGCTACACTTGTTTATGAATAACACCTACACAATGTAACTGTGATTTGTGCAACACACTTATTCTGTACAATACCTCTGCCTTTTCATTTTTCAAAACATACAGCAATTTCATGGGTTTAATAGACTTTCCTCTTTAGCTATGAGCATTATTTTAGCTCAGTTGTCCAAAAATTCATCAAGAAAGTACTAATGAAAAAGCACAATAAAGGGGTAACAAACAGCAACATCAGGGGAACTTTAAGTAATAGCTCGACATATTGAAAGCTTTTTTGCAGAGGTTAAACTTCCAGGAAGTTACTGTTTACTAATTGATAACTCCCTGCTGAGCCACAACATGTCAATTACAGTTTGTTTTTTGTATTCAAATAACAAGATATAACGTGTTAATCAGTGAGGTTTAGAGGTGCTGAAGGACAGATTTTGTTATCTTTGGACAGAGCCAGACTATGCTAAGTTGCTAACTCACTCCTGGCTGTAGCTGCATATTTAGCGTACAGGCTTGAGAGTGGTCAAACTATTTCTTTAAGACCATCAGTATGTGGGTTTATAGTAATCATTTCCCATAGTTTCTTAGTAACAATGTAAGTGTTTTTACATACCACTGTAATGCAGAGAAGTGAACTGTTCAGTAGCTGGGTAGCTCAACGGATATTGTTTTTGCGTTTCCCTGTGTGCACAAGACAAATTGCACACTTGAGAACAAGTGTTTCTTCCAAGCATCAATTTCACATTTTTCTCAGCTAGATTCACACAAAGCACTATTTGCCTCCTGATACAAGAACAAAGAATCTTCTGATACAAGCTGCAGGAACAGTATTTTCTAATCTGCCTCTTTCATATTTAAAATTAACTTTGATTAGTAAGTACTGTTCATATTAACTTAGAATACTGTCCAATCAGCCAGCCAGACATTCACGCTTAGTTTCCCTAAATAAACGGAATTAATGCACTTGGGTGCATGTCTAGTTCCAAGGTAAATAATAGTAATACAAATAATAAAGATGCCTGACAAATTCTTTCAACTGGCAAGAACAAACCAGTTGCGCGGATACTGTATGCACATAAAAGAGGTCACGTGTAAAACATAATACATACTGCACTGTTAAATGTAAACTTGTATGTGAGGCACACGGATAATTGAGGATAATTGTGTCTGTTATATAAATGCCTGTTTATGTGCTTATGTAATCATAGAAATATTTTTCCATAACTGGCCCATTTTTTATTATATAAATGAATATTAAAAATATGCCATCAGCAAAGTATTAAATGAATGGTATTCAAGTGGGCTTAGTGCAGTAGGTTCATTGAGTTGACCTCCTTCTTTAACTGTCCAATTATCTAACACTCAAGTGTGATTGTGCCTTAACAAAGCAGACTGCGGCAATGCAGATTTCAAAGAGATCCATTTTTTTTTTTCAAACTCACACTGATCTGTGTTTCTTTTCTTCTTCTTTTTTCATAGGAAAAGCAACTTTGGAGCTTGGAGCCACCTGGATCCATGGTGCCAATGGGAACCCAGTGTACCACCTGGCAGAGGACAACGGGCTGCTGGAGCACACCACAGATGGAGAGAGGAGCGTGGGACGCATCAGCCTGTACACCAAGAATGGTGTGGCTCACTACCAGACCAACATCGGGAAGAGGATCCCCAAGGACCTGGTGGAAGAGTTCAGTGACCTGTACAACGAGGTGAGGGGACACATGCACACAGAGACACACGTGAATGAATGCATGCATGGACAAGAGCACAGAGATACTGCCTCACATCAAAATATGTTTATGTAAGTTCAATTATGTCGCATAGTAACCAGTAGTAACCTCCTAAAAAACGGATGCTATGCATCCTAAATATTGTTGAAGCTTTATTCTCATCTGAAGTTACCACTGATATAAAGTGTAAATATGTTGGGCTGAATTGGGGGAAATGTGTATGAAATGATACACAAAGATATCTAGAATATTTCCACTTGATAGAACAGTGCATAAAAACATGGAGACCTGAGTTAGAAAATGTCTATCCGTACAGTATAAACATCCTGCAGCTTCAATAAAGGCTGATAATGTAGAATATATAAGAGGTTGTCAGACAGTGTACATTAAGATGATTTGAACAAACTTGAAGGGGAAATACAAGCCACTGCTAACATTCATCATAACACTATTAAATACTATCTTCAGCCATCTTGAGGTGAAGTAAAATATGCTGACTTTAATAAGGAATGGCCATTTTCGTTGGTCCAGTTTTCTGCTCTGTGCTCTCTGGCAGCCCGTTAGAGAATGATTATTATAGTTTAAGTAGGTCACGTCTGGAAAAGCATTTACAGAGAGGAAGTATGGAACATGATCTTAGGTCCAAAATGATCCACCCATGCTGTGTCCTTGTGATAAATCTTCTTCATGAACGTTCACAACCCAAACCCTAACACCTTTACAAACAGTTTCAACATCCTAAAGACTAGATAGGTTCTTGCCTTGTCGACATTAATTAGCCCTGTTTAGTCATCTTGTCTACCTTGCTCCAGTTTTCTTTCAGCCATTTAAAATCTTCATCATGCTTTATGTGTATGTTGTCTATATTGTAAAGCTCTTTGAAATTAATTTGCTACTTTGGGGTATATTAATAAAGTTGACTTGACTAGAATTACAAAGCTTACTTTACTTACTTTCCTTTTCTATAAATCTGTTTAAATATTTCTTTTCCCCGATTAATCATTTGGTCAATAAAACGTCAGAATAACAAAAACACCCGTCAAAATTTCCCCAAAGCCCAAGTTGACAAATTCAGATTGTTTCTTTAATTTATTTATTTATTCAATGTTTATTTTGTATAGGGACATGTATGTAGCATAAACCAATGCCACACACCACAGCATTTATAGCCTAAGCTAGATCATTCAAAACACAAACTCAACAATAGGTGCGTGAATTAAAAACACAAGATTCAGGACTCAACAAGAAAATACAGACAAAACAATACAAGACACAAACCAATATAATAAAGCACTGACCAACAGCCCAAAAATACTCGACTGCATTTCTTTTTAAAGAGCTTTGTGATTTGTGCTGCCTGTGGGGTTTCTCCATCATGCTGCAGTTCACCATTTGAAACAATCAAGTACTGACCCGATCTGCCCTGAACTGAACTAAACTAGTGGGTTTTTTTTCTTCCCTCTGCTTTCTTGACATCCTTCCTCATTCTTCTTCCTCCTGATTACTCTCCATCTCACCACCCTTTAGGTGTACGAGCTGACTCAGGAGTTTTTCCAGAATGGGAAGCCAGTTTGTGCTGAGAGCCAGAACAGCGTCGGCGTCTTTACACGAGACGTGGTGCGCAAAAAGATCATGTTGGATCCTGATGATTCCGAGAGCACCAAGAAGCTCAAACTGTCAATGCTTCAACAGTACCTCAAGGTGTGTGTGTGTCTGTGTGTCTGTGTGTCTGTGTGTCTGTGTGTAGTTAGTATACAAACCCACAAATCCCTTGGAATGAGAAAGCAGATATTGGTCTAACCTGTATGCCTGCTGGCTGGCACTAATATGCCAAGAGTTAATTAGACTTATACTATTGATTATAAACATTAGGTTTCCAATTACATAGCAATTATGAGCTTTTATTTATTATTTACTTCCTCCTAACCTATAATCCATGTAGATA
Source organism: Sander lucioperca (assembly GCF_008315115.2). Lineage (NCBI taxonomy): Eukaryota > Metazoa > Chordata > Actinopteri > Perciformes > Percidae > Sander > Sander lucioperca. The sequence goes on from NC_050176.1 coordinate 30,998,594, forward strand.
TCCAATGACAAATAATCAGGCTCAGGGTTTGTAATTTCAAGCAGAGCTGTTCATTTTCCTACCACACAGTTGAGACCTGTGGTTTACTCATATCTTTTCTTTTTTACAGCTTTTACTCTAGGAGCAACTAATGATGACTATTTTCTTTATTAACCGTTTAGTTAGAAAATAGTGAAAAATGGCTGACACAAATTCCCAGATCCCATGGTGATGCGAGTTTTTTTTTTTTCCAACAGCCCAAAAGGAAAACATTTAATTTTCAATTATATCAAACAGAGAAAAGCAGAAAATCGTCACATTTGAGAAGATGCCACCAGCTACTGTTTGACATGTTTGCTTGATAAACAACTTATGACATTAACTAATATAAACCTACAGTCAGCAGCCTATTAGCTTAGCACAAAAACTTAAAACAGGGGGAAACAGCTAGCCTGGCTCTGTCCGACGGCAACAAATATCTGCCTACCAGCCTCACTGATAACATGTTATATCTGGCTTATTTAATCCATACAAAACATAATTGGAAAAACAACAATTCTGTTTTAAGGTGGGTTATGTGTTGGACTATTTCTTGGCCGGGAGCGGGTATTTTCTGGAGTCTCTGCTGGTTTTATGCCAACTGCTCAGAGCCAGAAAGCGAAAAAGCTCCTAAAATGTCAAAGCATTGCTTTTAATGACTAATCTATGATGAACAGCTAATTAATTAATCATGTCGTCTTGGCACTAAATTATATAACTCATTGTAAACTCATGATGTAAAGTGAAAATTAAAGTAATTGTTAGAGGAAATCAACATTGAAGGTTATTGTTTCTTTTGTTTTTTGGTCTGACAGAGGTCATAAAAAACATCTAAGAGCTAAAACTGCCCCCCCCCCCCCTCGTGATTATTGTCCGCATGAGGCCACCCACCTTAATTGAAGCTTTGTCTCTTATATCAACAGCCATTTCATTAATATATTCATGCAAGTGCTACATTAGTGCTATATTCATTTGAGTGCTCCTGCCCACACACAAAGAATCAGGAAACAGAGCACGTAGGGAACTGCAGCAGAGAACCTACGGTGACACATTAGCTATTAGCTAACTGCTACCATGCTAGCTCACGATTTAATGAGGCAGAAGCAGTAACATATTTTTGCTTTTCAATAACACGGCACCAGTATGTGTGCTCTGAATAAAACATTTTTAAAGCAGTGAAATCATGCTGATTTGTTCAGAGCTGTAGCTGTAGAGATGAATTGTTGACATACCTACAGTATGAATTCAATGGGATTTACTGGAGTTGATTCAAAATACCAGGAGCGCGTTTGCAAAAAGATGAAAATGTTGTCTTTGGGTGGGGTTCAGGTAATTAGGCAGCAGGTAATGTGGTGGAAATATAATTAAATGTTTAATATAACAGGTGATCTGTGATAATTAAGAGGGGCATCTGCCCTGAGCAGTAGCAAGAAGATAATCCCCCCCCCACCCTTTGGAGTCCAGACACTGGTGGCGGTGGTGGCTGATGATTCTGATGAGACTGGCGGTGATGGAGGTGAAGGGGCACTTTCGCATTTGTGACAATTTGCACTGAAATGACAGCTGACAGCAACAGAGAGAACCTGTTTTAGCGCAACAGCCGTGAATTTACCGCACGCACAACAGCCGCATAAATGTACTAAAGGCAGAGAGAGAATCATATTCAAACAGAGGCAGCGGCAGTATGATAGGCCAACAATGTAGGTGTGTTGCTGTGCTATTGGATAGATGAGATCAACTGCTGTGACCAGCTGATGAGAACAGCTGATGTCATGATTGACAGAGGAGTGAAAGGCAGGATGCATGAGAAACACAACTACAGGCCTAAGCATGCACAAGGATAGTCTTCCTGACTGAACTTATGCTATAGCTTCATTTTTCCTGTTTCAGGTGGAGAGTTGTGAAAGCAGCTCTCCCAGTATGGATGAGGTGTCTCTGAGTGAGTTCGGCGAGTGGACAGAGATCCCCGGTGCACATTATGTCATTCCTGAAGGTTTCATGAAGGTTGTGGAGCTCCTAGCCCAGGACATCCCCTCTCGCACCGTCAGCCTTAGCAAACCGGTCCGCTGCATCCACTGGAACCACTCAGCCCAGCATCAGGAGGTGATCACCAAGAGCAGCGACACCCACCAGGACAACAATCACAATGAAAACAACCACGGCTGCCAACCTCGCCAAGACCCTCTCATCCTGGGTCACCCCATTTACGTGGAGTGCGAGGACGAGGAGTGGATCACGGCCGACCATGTGATCGTAACAGCTTCTCTGGGTGTCCTGAAGCAGAACCACGAGGCCATGTTCTCCCCCTCTCTGCCTGAGGACAAAGTGCTCGCCGTCGAGAAGCTGGGCATCAGCACCACCGATAAGATATTCTTAGAGTTCGAAGAGCCCTTCTGGAGCCCGGAGTGCAACAGCATCCAGTTTGTGTGGGAGGATGAGGCTCAGCTAGAACAGCTGGCCTACCCTGAAGAGCTGTGGTATAAGAAGATCTGCAGCTTTGATGTCCTCTACCCGCCCGAGCGCTACGGCTACATGCTGAGCGGCTGGATCTGCGGGCAGGAGGCGCTGTACATGGAGCGCTGCGATGACGAAACAGTGGCAGAGACCTGCACTGAGCTGCTGAGGCGCTTCACAGGTCAGCACGCCCATACACAAGGAAACAGAGCTTTGTATTTTGGGCACATGTTACCCATCATACAGCTTTTCTTTTGTGTTTTCTAGGTTGATATCCACACAGGAATAATTCCTTTGTGTCTCATTTATTCCCACTGTAACTGTTTTATTCAATCATTATTTAACCGAGGACGATTTCAAAAATATTCTTTATAAAAGATTCTTTTATAAGTCTGACTTCTGTAGATTTGTATGACAGAGAGAGATCAACTTCCGTCTTCAAACTCTCTCACAAAGAATGAATAATCTTAAACTAACACAATAGCATTGGAAGGCTGTGGCTGAGCTCAGTGACTCATACAAACTTGACGTGACTTGGTTGGGTCATTGCATTACATATAAAAGGAAATGACATAAGCTTCAGCTGTGATGTAAGTTCCATGACAAAAGGATGACAGATAATAGAGCAGTCTGTTTTTGTGTCCAGTTTTTGTGTCCAGTGAGCAGTGGCTAACTTGTCCGGTGTCACTGCCACAAAAGCAACACTGAGCAGAAGGATTGGTCATATGTTAGATAAGATGAAGAAACACAAACACACACAAAGGTGTCACACATGGGTGCTTTTTCTCTGAGGCTTATCCAATGTTGCTACTACTCGTTACCTAAAACGCATCACATTTTTGCGCAACAGAGGCTTTTTTCCTGCTTCAAGGTGCTTCATTGCATGACTACAGGTTGACTCATTGTTTAGGAATAGATGAGGAATGTGCCGATACTGTAGGAAGGACTCATTTTTTCCGCGGTAGAGGCAACCTCTCTGGTAAAGGGATTGCCTCAGAAATAGGTCACAGTGTGAGTGCAGCGACGGTGACTATCATTTCATGATGAGGTCAGTGGACTTCCTATAGATTGCAGACTGTAAATCGCACAGAGAAACTGCGCGCACACATGCACACACACACACACACACACACACACACACACACACACACACACACACACTTGCACATAACACCACGCACACCATGCATTCCTCATTAAGGTCATGGTGGTTTAATCCCCTCAGCTGTTGATTTAATTACATATAGACTCGCTGGTGCCTTTCTGCTCACAGAGGGTCACGAGTTGATTAGAGTTGGCAGATTGGACGTCCCAGTAAAAGGCCTTAACTCAAAGCCGCCACATTCTTAGTGGGAACTGGTTTGATTCTGTAATGCAGTGAATTTTGTCGACACCAGACTGTCCATGACCGTCATTAAGTTTCTGCCGCTACTATCTGTACTGACTCCCTCTCTGTCCATCTGTCCACAGGGAACCCCAACATTCCTAAGCCCTGGCGTGTCCTGCGCTCCTCGTGGGGCAGTAACCCTTTCATCCGAGGCTCCTACTCCTTCACCAGGGTGGGATCCAGCGGTGGGGACTGTGAGAGGCTGGCCATGCCGCTGCCTTATGCCAACAGCACCAAGGCTCCGGTAAGACCACCATCAGACAACACAGGGGGTGGACAAAATAATAAAAACACTACCATTTAATGCAATTCAGTAGCCCTGAAAATAATTACCCTTGTAAAGGTTTTACTGTTAGATTGTGTCAGAAAGGTATTAGACTCACATTAATGATGATTGTGGTTAGTGTTGCTACAGCATTATTTTGTTGCACGTTTCTGCTATTTTGTCCACCACACTGTATGGTGTATAGTGCAATTAATAATTCAAATTAAGATGAAAAGGGTACATTTTTCTCTTGCATTGGGGAACAGTCTCTGAAATAAATTATGAAACAAAGTAAAAATATATAAAAATATTACAATAAAAAAAAAAAATTAAAGGTCTGTAATTTCCTAATAATTTAATAAGGTTTTCTGTAAAGAACTACGCAATGTGTTACTAATTTAAGGGAAAATTAAGGCAAATTTCTGAGACGTTATTTGAGTTTAGCTAGTTGTGGTGAGTTTCTAACTAGTTGTTGATTCTCAGAGGAATTTTCATTCCAATGCTCCATTTAAACCCAACTAAATATTCATTGCACTCTGGATGTTGTAGAAAATTTTAGCAGTTAAGTACCTTTACAGCAGTATCTTCACTGTTGTTTACACTCCCTGCACGCACTCTGAAAGCATCTGTAATGCGGCCGTGTCATCACTGCCATGTCACATCGCAGCACATGCAGAGCAAATACAGCTGGTATCAGGGGGGTAATGAAGGCTGTTTTCTGGCCAGCAGTCTACATCATGAAACCTGATGTGTTCTGGCTGAAGGGGAGAAGGGCCGGGGGGGATTTGTGTGCGCTCACTTGACACTGTTGAAGGAATGGCATGACCTCTCCGCTGCAGTCCTTCACCCTGTCAAACTGAAATCTAAAGGCCTCAGGAAAATTACCACAACCTCTTACATGTAGAGCAATAACAAGGGAATCTGTGACGGAAATGAAAAATCATGTTGCTCAAGCAGCCAAAAATATGTCAGGATGAATGACACAGACGGCTCTTGTTCTGAATCTGGTTTTCTTCTCTCAAATCTTTAAACCTTTGCTCCCCTCCTCCTTCCTCAGCCTCTACAGGTCCTGTTTGCTGGAGAGGCCACCCACAGAAAATACTATTCCACTACCCATGGTGCTTTGCTGTCAGGACAGAGAGAGGCCACTCGTCTAATAGAGATGTACCAGGACTTGCACAGAGCTGAAACCACAAAGCCTAATATGTAAAATAAAACGAACCTCTGACTAGTGAAAAAAGAAATACAAAACTGTTGAGTTTTAAGCTTTTTATCTTGATGATTAAGTTACACTTAAAAGCATAACTCGGGCATTATTACATTAATACGTTTGTTTTTATTGTACTGTAGATTCAAATCATGCTACATTTTTATCTAAGATTTACTGTTCAAAGGTTGCCAATGGTGCTGTCATTTCTTGTCTTTATCATTCTGTCATGTTTTTTTAATCATTAATTTAATGTTTATAACAACAGCATCTGTAATTTAAATTGTTTTTGTAAGTGCCTTCTGTACGTACTTATTTCAAAAATAATGAAAATGCTAAATAAAAATTGAGAAAGTTTTAACAAAATAAAAGTTCTATCATCATCTAACAAGACCAGTTAAGTCTTCTTAATTCATTCAAATATTAAACACACTAGTGGTAGCCATCAGATATCTCCTCTTCATCCACTTCTGTCCCAGTGAATATTTTCCAGAAAAGTAAAACCTCAGGCAAGAGCTGTTTCCATACAATCACCCTTCATGAGAGCAAGGCAGAAAGGGAGTGCACATAGAAAGAAAAGCTACAATGCTATAATGTATAATGGATGGTGTTAGAAATAAACTCAACCCAGTCCTCACTTCTGTTGGACAACAGTGTTGATCCTCTTCTTCAGTGGCAAACACCATCAGAGGCTGAAAAGATGTGGGACTTTTAATTAGCAACAGAAAACTGGGACCTTAGTTTTGAAATCTTGTATTTCCTCCCTACTTATTTTCAAGTAGCATGACAAACCGCTCCACGTCCATGGAGCCTTTGATCATGGGAGACGTCAGAGCCGAGACGAGGAATCTCAACCCCCCTCTACCCCCCTCACCAACACCAACGCCTTTGAGGATCCATCTCCTTCACCGACCCCCATACCCCATCCATGTCACCGTTCCCCACTCACCATTTCCCCCCTTTTCCCTCTCCCCCTGTTGAAGTTCACTGACCAGATAAATGAGCTGGTTACTGCTGGAACCAAACTAACCCCCGCCCTAATACCATTTTTCATCCCCCCCTGCCGCAGTTTCGACACAATCACCAAAGGTAAAATGCCAGTCACCTCTTCCCCCTCCATAACGGAAACATTCTCTGTCTCCTCAGCCTAATAAGTTGCTTGCAGGAACGTAGCACAAAATTCGGCCCTGTAGAAAGGCATTCTCTATGGGCCCCTCCCCGCATCCACAGCTATTCATTGTAGCATCTTTATGGGCCCTTGTGTAATCAGTCCCCCCCCCCTGGTTGCATGTGTACAAAATGCGGCAAGCTGTGATTGATTCGTGCCAGGTCCAGGCTGCACGCCTAGTGGCCCTCATGACTCTTTCCAGGACAAGCCCTGATAGGTAATAGAAAAAGAATGGCAAAACCGCTAAGAAACAGGAAGCACTCAACAGCTAAGTTTAGCATCCATTCCTCGTCAGCCACAGCTTGTCGCAAAAAACGGAGCAGATCATGCTATTAACACACAAACACTACAGCTTAATTAAACATTCTGTTCAATTCAGTGCCTCCCAACTTCAGTTTTATAAATGAGACTCGAGTGAATAAGAAAGGAGCTGGAGTCGCCATTTAGTTTAATGACTCACTCCAGTGCAAGCAGATATCTTATGGAAATTTTGCTCCTTCAGAATATGTGGCTCTTCAGCTGAGTTCCTCCTCTCGAGCTATGTTCCTAAATATCTACATGCGACCTAAATACTGTGCAACCTTTTTAGATGGCTTTACTGAACTGCTGTCTATAATCTGTATTGACTTTGACTGTGTAGGTATTGCTCGTGATTTTAAACATTCATGTTGACAAACCCCAGGACAGAGGGAACTGTTCTTGATAACTATGTTCTGACTCAGCATGTGACGGAGCCCACACACAACAAGGGGCACACTCTGGACTTGATTATCTCCTCTGGTCTGAACATTTCCAAGGTCATGTTGGCTGACTAATGTTGCTTTCTGTGATTATTCCTTTGTTTTCTTTGACAGCACTATCTCTGTGTACAGAGGCAATCAGAAAACGGTATATCACTTAAAAAACACCAGTGAAACATTCTTTCAGCTTTTCTCCTCCACCCCCACCCTCCCTGGGGTCTCAGTCACTGAGCTTGTAGATTATTTCAATTCTAAAATTACAAATGTTATTGATGCCATTGCTCCCACTAAGGTAAAAGCTGTCTCTGGCAAAAATATTTCAATGGAGAAATATCACACTGATAAGAACAGAATGTTGAAAAGTTGAACGAAGGTGGTGGAAAAACAAATCTCCAGGTTCATTTTGACATCTATAAAGAGAGACTTTGCATTTATAATTTGGAACTGAGAAATGCAGGATGGCCCTTCTTCTTTGACATTATCGCCAAAAAGCAATAATAATTCATGTGCCTTGTTTGCTACTGTCGACAGGCTTACAAACCCTCCTGTGTCAATTGCATCTGAACTTCTATCCACCATGGCATGTAATAAATTTGCCTCCTTTTTCACTGAAAAAAACCTGAAATTTAGACAAGCAGTCAGTGCCTCCATATCAGGTACAGGATATGTGTTGTCCCTGTGAAACTAATTTAAATACCATGACACAATTTTATGCGATCAACTATAAAAACCTGGAGGACATTATACAACATCTGAAATCCTCCTCCTATTGCTTTGATATCCTGACAGGCTTTTTTTTTTTTAATTAAACTGTTTGGCCTCAGATCTTCTACAGATTCTAAACACTTCTCTCCCAGCCCTGAAAACTGACGTCATCAAGCCACTAAAATAACAATCTAGACAAGTCACTAATGAGCTTTTCACCTTCCATTTGTAAAATTATTGATAAAGCAGTTTTTCAACAGCTTAACAGCTTCTTGTCATTAAAACAACTGTTTTCAGTCAGAGTTTCGACCACACCACAGCACTGAGACGGCTCTGAGGTATTCAATGACATCCACTTACTGGCAAAATTTCAGTCTCCACAACATATTACTAGACCAATTGGAAAACTGGATTGGACTTTCTGGCACAGTACTAAACTGGTTTAAATCCTACTTAAAAATATAGGTAATTACACATAAGCAGACAAATATGACATGCAGAGTTCCCCAAGGCTTCATTCTGGGGCCTCTTCTGTTTAACATCTACATGCTTCCACCTGCTGAGGTTATGAAAAACAACAAAATGTTTTGAAGAAATCAACGATTGGATGTGGCAGAACTTACATTAAACGAAGAGAAATCTTAGCGAATTTGTTTTTGGAGCCAGAGAGGTTAAGATTGAAAGTCAGAGCCCAGCTCCAATCGGCAATGTTAAAAACAACAGACAAAACCAGAAATCTTGGTGTAGTAATGGACTCAGACCTGAATTTTAGAAGGCCATATTAATACAATTACAAAGTCAGCCTACTTACATCTTAAGAATATATCAAGGGTTAAAAGACTTATGTCTCAGCAGAATTTGGAAAAACTTGTCCATGCTTTTATCTTATAACAGCATCTTTACAGGTCTCCATAAAAAATCAATTAGACAGCTGCAGTTGATTCAGAACGCTGCTGCTTGAGTCCTCACTAAGACCAAGAAAGTGGATCACATCACTCCAGTTCTTTACACTGGCTTCCTTTCTCTCAAATAATTGATTTCAAGATGTTGTTTTATATAAAGCCCTGAATGGGTTAGGGCCAAAATACATTTCTGATCTGCTGCTACATTATGAACCATCTGCTTTCTATCCCCAGAGTCAGAACTAAACATTAAGAAGCACCGTTGAGTTTTTAAGGGCCATGAAACAAATTCCCAGAAAATTGCAGGTCCACTGCAACTCTGTGCTTTTAAATCATGGCTGAAGACTTTTCTTTGTGACTCTGCCTTCTTTTCTTACATTGCACTGTAACTTTTATTCTTGTATTTTATATCTGTCTTATTCTATTTTAGCTTTTTATATTTTCTATTCTCTTTAATGAATTATTTTAAATTGTTTTTAATTGCTCTTTTTTATGTAAAGCATTTTGAATTGCCTTGTTGCTGAAATGTGCCATACAAAATAAAGTTGCTGTACCAATAATTTAAGAAATGAGAAAATGTGCCCTCATGGGAAACAGCTGAAGTTTATTCTAATGACCAAATTATTCAAAACCAGCCATTGCCAAGGACACCGAATTGATGCATTTTCTGGATGTCGACTTGTTGCCAGCTACAGTTTAAATATCAAGGATCATCAGATGGAAACTTAGTGGATGAAAAGGAACAGAAAGCCCAAAGTTCCAGTGTGAGAATGACATGCATCCAAAATTTAACATGCCATTTCTTTGTGTTGGTGCCAACACAATTAAAGACAACCAGTGCTATGAAACAGACTCTTCAATTTTGTGTTTACAATGTTTGTAGTGTACACACACACGTACACACACGTTCTCTCTCTCTCTCTCTCTCTCTCTCTCTCTCTCTCTCTCTCTCTCTCTCTCTCTCTCTCTCTCTCTCTCTCCCGGTTAGTGCATTGCGCCAGTAATATTTAGGGCAACTTCATGTGCAGCCACATTACAGCCATCAGTCAAACAAAAAGGAGTCTTCACTACATATTGACTCTGAGTATGCAGTGTGTTCACAGCAAAAAGTTCACAAAATTAAGTATTCTCAAACCACACAGTGCGCATACTAAATAACATCGGTTTATGAGTGGGCTGTCGATGTACAGCTGGAAAACAAAAGTCTTAAATCATATGAAAAACATTTTGCAGTCTATTTGGGAAGTTCAGTTGGCAGTTTGATTGACGTCAAACACACATTGTATCATTTCCTGTTGATGTCCAAGTATGTAGAAGTATTATACTGTCTAGAATTAGTATGCAGTATGGCTCACCTTTTTCATTAGGCTTGGTAACCTCATCCTAACGAGCTTGGAAAATCAGTATTCCTTTATCAGTAGAGTTCTGAAAATGATTATAAAGCAATTCATCAAAACAGTATAAACTGGACAATAAAACAAGTGGGGCATTAAATATATCAGATAAGATAAGTAGGGATTTCTAAATGCATAAATATATGAATGTAAAATAGATGAATTAATACCTATGGACTATAACGTTATCTAAAAGTGCTAAGTCCACACTTGCATAGGCTACCGTGACCTGGATGACTAAGAATTTTCACAGACAGACAATATTAAAAGAAATAGTCGAATTTACAAATACATTTATCAATATAGTTATATTATATAATATAGTTATAATATATAGTTATCAAAACGGAAGGCTTCTCCCTTTTTACTTTTCTATTGACCAAGTCTATTATGCTTTTGGTGCTCTCTGGAGCCTTGTTGTGGCCAAAACTTTGGTAATCCACTGTAAGATGTAACATGAGCTTCATCTGCTTCTAACACCTCAAGGGCACAGACACAGGAGAGCCAGCCAACACTTTCACCTCATAGCCAATCAAAACTCATGTTACATTTCATGGCACATTATCAAAAAATTGCCACAACAACGCTTCACAGAGTTTCTCCTATGAGCTTTGAGTAAAGACATGAGCATAGCGTACCTCATTGGACAGAGTTAACAATCAATAACTTTATTTATCACTGTGTGCAATTTAGGGAAAGCTCTTTTGGTGAAATTAACTTGAGACAAACTCATAGTGCTGATATATAAAGTTGTTATGGTTAACATAAACATACGACTGCAGACACAGAGCAACATTAGCAACCATGTTGGGTCATGTTTCCTTATAAATGTAAGTCCAACATGTACACTTCTTTTACTTCTGCGTTTGTCTACACTCATTTTTGCTAAAAATATCTGTGTTTGTATTCTTTACCAGGTAGTTGCCTAACAATCTTTAACTGAGCGGCATTTTCATTATAGTGGCATTATATGTATAATGTCTACTATATATTTTTATACTATACCTGCATTGCCTACTATGTTCATATTGCTGCTTATACAGTGTATTTATACAAAGTACTATGGTTAACTGTTTCTCAGATATCTGCAGGGTAAATCCAGACAGCTAGCTAGACTATCTGTCCAATCTGAGTTTTCTGTTACACGACTAAAACAACTTTTGAACATACACGTTCCACCAAACCAAGGTCCTTCCCGAGGCTATTTTGCAGAGGCGCTGTCATTGAGTCCGGCGCTTAGCGGACGAAATTCTCTGGGCAGGCAAAGCAGAGAAAGAGGAGGTAACCTAAGGAGCAAGATTCCAGATTGGCCCATCTGAGCTTTTATTTTCTCAAAGGCAGAGCAGGATACCCAGGGCTCGGTTTACACCTATCGCCATTTCTAGCCACTGGGGGACCATAGGCAGGCTGGGGGAACGCATATTAATGTTAAAAAACCTCATAAAGAGAAATTTTCATGCCATGGGACCTTTAACCCCAACCGCTGCAGTGGAGCTGCGTGAGATCAGGGTGTTCCTGCAAAAGAGAGGCTTCCTCTCAGTGAACCTGAAAAAAACAAAAAACAAACAGGACAGTGTTGCTAATTAAACTAAGTAAAATCCCAGATAATCATCCCGCATCCGCTTCAAGACACTAGTACTTACGTACAGGGCCACGAACGGATCAGCCCCAGCTTACATCCAGGACATGGTCAAACCATACACCCCAACCCGCCCACTTCTTTCTGCATCAGCCAAACTGCTTGCTGCCCCGTCACAGCGAGGGAGAACTAATCACTCAACGAAATCGCGACTGATCACTGTCCTGACTCCCAAATGGTGGAACGAGCTCCCCATCGATATCAGGATGGCCGAAAGCCTACACATCTTCCGCCGAAGGCTAAAAACACATCTCTTCCGACTACACCTCGGATAAAAAAAAAAACTTTTCTTTCATTTGTCTCTTTGTAGCTTTGCCTATTTAAAGCTACTGTATTTGCACTTACTACTTGTTGTCTGGAGTTTGAACCTTCACAGTTGAAAGCACTTAATTGTAAGTCGCTTTGGATAAAAGCGTCAGCTAAATGACATGTAATGTAATGTAATAATCATTTATTGACAGACATTTATTTATTTGGGCAGATATTAAAAAATCTGGCCAAATAAACTCAAAGCTATCTGCAGAGCTCTATAAGTAGAGAGAGTGGAAAAATGTCTTTTTGCAATTTCAGTTAACCAATATGCTTATAATGATATATATATATATATATATATATATATATATATATATATATATATATATAAACTCAGCAAAAAAAAAAACGTCCTCTCACTTTCAACTGCTTTTATTTTCAGCCAACTTAACATGCGTAAAACTACTACTAAGAACTAAACTGAACAATGTTTCACAGACATGTGACTAACAGAATTGGAAAAATATGTCCCTAAACAAAGGATGGTCAAAAGTCACAGTTAGTATCTGGTGTGGCCACCAGCTGCATTAAGTACTGCAGTGCATCTCCTCCTCATGGACTGCACTAGGTTGCCAGTTCTTGCTGTGAGATGTTACCCCACTCTTCCACCAAGGCACCTGCAAGTTCCTGGACATTTCTGGGGGGCATGGTTCTTGCCCTCACCCTTCGATCCAACAGGTCCCAGACGTGCTCAATGGGATTGAGATCCAGGCTCTTCGCTGGCCATGGCAGAACACTAACATTCCTGTCTTGCAGGAAATCGCGCACAGAACGAGCGGTATGGCTGGTGGCATTATCATGCTGGAGGGTCATGTCAGGATGAGCCTGCAGGAAGGGTACCACATGAGAGAGGAGGATGTCTTCCCTGTAACATTCTGCAACTTTTGATTTTGACCATTTGTTCAGGGACACATTTTTCAATTTCTGTTAGTCACATGTCTGTGAAATGTTGTTCAGTTTAGTTCTTAGTAGTTTAATTTTGTTATGTTCATACAAAGTTTTACACATGTTAAGTTGGCTGAAAATAAAAGCAGTTGAAAGTGAGAGGACGTTTCTTTTTTTGCTGAGTATATATATATATATATATATATATATATATATTCAGGCTCATACTATTTGTGCTTAGTATGCTTTTTAAGTATGTGTGCTTTATTTTCTTTCTTCTTTTCTTTTTCAGCAATGAATAACCTGCAGTTAAAACTGCTGAGAAGACGCAATATACCTTTTTAAACAGCAGACGGTTTATCAAAGCAGGAAAAGAACAGGTGTAATTGATTACATTAAAAACGACCTTCTGGAGCACCTGATGGTACCAAGCCATCGTTAACTAAATTTGCTTCACCTGCTTTTCCCGCTCTCTCTGTGTGTGTGTGTGTGTGTGTGTGTGTGTGTGTGTGTGTGTGTGTGTGTGTGTGTGTGTGTGTGTGTGTGTGTATGTAGTCTATGGTTCCAACTGTAGGATACATCTTTTTTGAGATTTCCACTGCCACCCAAATACAGTGGAGGTGAATTTCATTTCTTTTGTGATGCTTAAAGCATTCACAGCTTTACGTCATTCAACGTCAGCGTGTAAAGGCTTCCTTTCTCTATATGCAATGTTTTTGCCCCTCTTGAACCTCAGCATTATGTCGTGATTGCAGAAGTTTTTTCAGATTGCATTTATGAAATTCAACACAATACATCTCTTTCAAGACACAATGTCGTGGTTCTGTATAGTCCACATACCTCACTGTGAACTGGTGTTAGTGATAGTTAGCTCAAGAATGAATTTGCACCATCTACAGTACTTTTAAACATTACTTTTAAAAAATAGCTGAAAGTATGAACAAATACAATTTAAAGCAATTTTTTATTGATGACAACAAATGAGAAAAATGAGTAGTAAAACATTTCCATCTATTGCAGTCATCGCAGAAGGCTGATCATCTTTTGGGAATGTTTTTTTTTTAGCGACAGAATCTATTTTGTCGTTATAGCAACATGGATGAAGTTCATGGGTCAATTGGCATACCTGTCGATGACAGTCAGAAATGAAAAAAATTACAAAGACAAACTGCACACTTAATTGCCCAGATAAGTGTTGAGGTAATGTGTACAATACTATTCAGATGAATGGGCAGAGTACAATCATTCATACATAAGATATGTACAGAGAGGTACATGAGCACTCAGACACTGTTTTTTAAATTACACAGTATACATGATATGGAACTGCAACAGAAGAGTAATACGACTTGATTTAAATTATGAAATGATAAAATAAACATGAGGAAGCACCTTGGTTTATAAGTGATGCTTCAGTTTCTGAATCAAAATAAATAGATTAGAAATGATTCTGCTTATATTTGGAGAGGCAGAGAATGGAGATGTAAGCCAAAAATTATTCTTGGCACCTCTAATCTGCAGTTTACATGTTTAGCAGGTCCATTTTCACGATGGAGCAAATGTAGGGTTGGTATGAGTGTGAAATCTACAGTATAATTAAAAACGAAAACAAAGATAGTAACAAATACAAAGGTGAGCATAAGGTCATATTGGCAATGAACCGAAAAAGCACTTGAATGTAGTTGAATCAGTTTCAATCTTTAACTTCCCAACTGATGAGATATGAGAGATGGTGTAAGAGAAACTGTACTTCTGTTCAGTCAAGTTCATATGTAATTGCTGTATTTCCAAAATCTTCCTCCCATGAAACCGAACATGTAAGCAAACGATCGGTTTCATACCACAACAGCAAGCGCCGCCAGGCATCCCGCTGACAGAAACCAGCGTCGTTTCTGACTAAACCAATGACCGACGGGCCGATAAAAGTGTTCAGGAAAAAAAGTGCATCATATTTTGTCAAATACTGAGAAATAGCTGAACATTAAAAACAACACTCTTATAATAAACATCTGAAATATCTTCTTTTTTTTCTCACTAGTGCAACAACAGACTGGATCAAATAAAGAGAAACGTTATTAACCTGCAGGCAATCAAAGCTCTTTAAACATCTAATAATTTTCTTGTCACAGTAGCAGAACAGTTAAGAAGGCAACTTAATGATTGATGCTTGAACACAAACATGCCAACATTATACACATCGCTCTTTTTTTATAGAAATAAATAGCTGAATTATCATCTTTATCCTCTTATATAATTTCCATCTCTATATGACTCTGATGCACATTTAATATAAAGTATCTAATACACAACTGCATTTCAACACTACTAGTATACATAATATAATTCTCTATGTTTATCTTTCATTCAACTTTGGGGCAAAAATGCTTACAGAATGAAGACCTGTAAACGTCAACTTTTTCCACTCATAAGTATGACCTTAATATTATATAACATCAAAGGTTGGTCCTTTTTTTCTTCTTGTTTTAGTTTTTTTTACAAACATTATGTACAGAGTAGCTGATAGCGAAGGCAGGATTGTCTAAAACTTAAAATAAACAAGTGCTTTGTGTTTTCTCTATCGTGTCAGCCAAGTTTTACACCTTTCCCACAAACCGACTTCCCTCGAACGAATCAGTACCAGTGTAGGATAATAATATGCAGTACTGGAAGAACATGAAGGAATGGACACCGACAACCGTTCTCACACATTCACCTGGAACATCATTACTACAATAGGCAGCTACACAAGTCCTCACAAACATGTTTTTGACAATAAAGCAGAGAACCCCAAAAAACATCAGCTCACAGCTCTCCTCGTCAAGTGACTTTTTGAATTTTTAAGAGCCCCCTGTGACAGGCGCCTGCTCAGCCTTCCTGGAAACTGTCACTGTGCTCTGTTGCACACTCCGCTCACAAACGTGTGTTGTAAAGACAAATGTGGTGTGCAAGGTTAAATGAACAATTTGTTAAGCAACCTGTGGTAAACGTGTCGCAAGGAAAGAGACCTGATGTTCCACCAGATGTGTAAATCATTTTACAACCTGTTTCAAAACTGTGTGCACAATTTCTTTAAAGTGAAGTGATATTAGGCGGCTAATAGGAGCTCCGGTGATTTAGTATTGCACTTTTATAATGTCTGTGGACTCGCAAGAGAATGATTAAAAAAAATGAATGCACAAAGTCAGAAAAATCCTGACTTTTGGTCCCTAGTAAGGGTCAAGCTCCAAAAATTCCCATAAATAGTCTTTTCTTTGGACCCTCTATGCCTTGTAAACACATCTTTTCACATTTTTCAAACTTTATGCCCCCCCCCCAGCTTGTAATGCAGCTTTCTGTGCTATAAATTTGTAGTTTCCA
Organism: Sander lucioperca; assembly: GCF_008315115.2. NCBI lineage: Eukaryota > Metazoa > Chordata > Actinopteri > Perciformes > Percidae > Sander > Sander lucioperca. The sequence continues at coordinate 31,015,027 of NC_050176.1, forward strand.
AGCCGAGATAAGCATTATGAGGGTTATTTTCTCAGACTTGACTCCTCCAGAGCTAGAAGACATTATACAACTGTTTTTTTTTACAGACTGAGTAGTACGCCTTGTGAATAATAAACTAATCTTGATGTGTAAAATAACCCCCTTTAAGTTATCTGCAGCACAGAGGAGTGTACACCACTGTAAGTATTGCTACCCATACTTCTTGAGAATTGCAATGTAGGCTTAACTTAATTGTAGCCATGGACTGAATCAAATCAAATCCCTAATTTGAAGGTGATACCGAGGACTTGAGCTCTTTGTTTTGAGTTCTGCAAAATAGTAAAGGTGATACATGTTCCTTGCTACAAAGAGTACAACGTGTTATATCACACCAGCTGGCTGTTGGCTGTGTAAATCCTTGGAAAAAACCAGCAGAGGGAGCCAGAGGATGTCAGCTAAAAAATATAAATCAGGATTGATCAGGGCCTCGGCCATGATGAGCACTATTAATAGGAATGGCACTGTTATTAGTATGGTAAAGTATGAAAGTCACATCATATATAAACACTTAAACACCTGTATACACCTGGAGACCATGTTCCATATGAAACACAACACCCTTATGCTCAGTAAGAGCTGCTTACACTCAAATCAAACTCCAACAAGTTACATTTGATTTGAAGAGGTTAAACATCTGCCTTACAGTACATGGTCCCTCTTCCCTCATTAATGGCACATTGGAGAAAACGCTCACTGGAATGAGGACACACACTGTTACAAATGGCACCAGTTTTTGAGAGAAATGCATTATGGATCATCTTTCCAGCCTTGTCAATGAGCAGCATCTGATACTGCGTCCTGCTCTCTCAGAGATACTACAACTATCAAAGAAACACTGAGTCCAGGTTTGTGATATGACGCTGTTCACATACGGGAAGCAGAGAAGATGGTAGAAGAGGGTAAATGCATCACTGCCATGCAATTGGCTAAGAAGACTGTCAAGGTCTGTGTGTTACAGCGAGGCTGTCCTTGCTCTCTCCACTGTGCCTGGAGCTGGCGCAGCATGTTTCTGTCCTGGGTGAAGGCAGAAAGTGTTGAAAGTTGTACAGTTTCAACACACAGTACAGTGCGGTGCAGGCAGGCTGGAAAACCATTTGTTGAATCCTCGACACACACACAAACATAAAGCTCCTTTCTCAAGACTCTTAAGAACTCAAGATCGCTTGGGGAAATCAATTTCTCTGTACTATCTTACTCCTGCCACAATTCCATGTACTTCCTGTGGAAAGTATGTACGCTTTATAATGTGTTCCTGCCCACGAGCTGTTGGGTGTTGAAGGTAGTCTTGAGTATATGTCAAGCATTGTGGAGATGCAGACAGTTAAATACAGTGCTGTCACCTGGCTCCGGGTGTTTCAAGAAAGAGATTTGGCTCTGTACGACGACACAATCCATTTGTACGGTGAAAGCAGAAAACGAGGAAGAGGAATCTGACAGTTATGTAGTCTTATTTGAGTCTGTAAGCTTTAAAACAGGCCCTTCTTGTTATATGTATATATATATATATATATATATACTGCCATTGTTTGTCCAAATAAGCCTCCCGACTGATTTCAATCATAATGAAACATTAAGGAGATATTGATTTCCCCTTACTGGAATAGTGAATGAGTTTTTTTCTGTTTGAAGTTTGTACTTGTGGAGTATGCACTTTGAGCCTTGGTCCTGGTTCACCGTGGCGATCATCTGTTTTTTCTGCAGACGTACTCAAACCCAGTGGAGCGGGCTCAAAACAGCTGGGTCTTTTTGATTGACTGGAGCCAAGATGGCCCCTCTACAAGACTTGAAAAATCTGCACAAAAGATGTTAGCAGAGACTGTCTGCTTTTACGTGTAGGATTTTGGAGAAGCCGGGTCTCTTCTTCAGAGCCTGAAAGAAAAAGGAGGAAGGGATATCAGAATTAAGTTTTCTCAAAGCCAAAAATGCTCCTTTTTCCCCCTCTCGTCTTTTTTTTTTTCCATTAGCAGTAACTGTGTACAATAACTGTGAAGCATTGCAGTGCAGCAGGTTAAAGATGACTGTAAGCATCGCCTCTACAGAACTCCCTTCAAAAAATGGATGATTAAATACAAGCGGAGAACTTTGGTTTCCTGTTCACAGCAAACTTAAAGAGCGACGGATAAAAATAAATCATAGCTGTTTGCAGCTTTTGGAGAGGTTACCTAACTGCTGAGAGCAACCCCACCATCTTGGGTGTGATATCCAAGAGGAACACACTGTAAACTGACTCATAAAAACAAAACATAAATAAAACCTGGGATTTTACAGCTTCTATATCTCTGTTATTGTGTGGTCAGCTATAAGAATGACCCAAGCCTCTCACATTAAGCCTCTGCTCGAGTGAGTTAGCACCAGCGCATCCACAACCAACCAGCACTGGGACTTCAAGGATTGAGTCATGGTTTTATACAATGTTTAGTTGTGATAAAAAATAGATGCATCTTATCCTTTAAACAAGTATTGGCCAAGCTGTTAGTCATGTGCATACTGTGGTGCAAAACTCAAAAGACAGTGGCAGAAAAAAGAACCTACATTTAGAAAAGAAAAAACCTGCTTAACAGAGTGCAGACGTCTGTTAACACAGCTCACCACCCTGTTAGCCATTACCTTTACAAAGTCAACACTGCACTTGATGGATGTGCACAGAAACTATTATGTATGTATGTGCTTACAACTACTGAAGCCCTGAGAGTTTATTTATTTATTTATTCATTTTCATCTGTGAAAACAGGTGAAAAAAAAATGAGCCTGAAAAACATTTCTGGCTTGCTTCTATGGCTTCCGTTTACAACAGATCATCCAAAAACTGATCGCCATTGTGCAGTTAGAAGAAAGGCTTTTTCTTCCTCATGGAAACTTGTATGTGCACATGTATGAGTAGTGGGTGAAAGTGTGCTGGTACCTGAAGCTTGTTAACCATCTCATCAAACAGTTTTCTAGCTTCAGGGCTGTTGGGATCCTCAAAGTAGTCTTCTATACCAATCTGAACCACGACAGACTTCAGGTTGCGGCAAACACCTGCATGAGTGGAAGGAGGATTTAGGCAGATGAATGCTTTTGGTGGTTGTTTGTTATTTCCGGCCTCAACAGGGTGTTCTCATAATAAATTTGAAATTTTGAAAATTTGTAAATACACAGTATTTTTCATTTTCTCTTTTTTCAGAGTTATCCATTTTTAAACAACCTTAACAGTTATATGGATCTGCCTGAATGTAACCGTAACCTATACTGTTTTAGTAGCATGACCTTAAACAGCACCCAAAATATTTGTATTGCCTGATGTTAAAGCTATAGTGCGTAGTTTCTGTCGCACCCATGAGGAATTCTAAGTAATGACAACACCACTGTTGTTGCATCCACGTGACACAAGCCTTCCGTAATTGCGCCCCCACCCCTCCTCCACGCAGTTGCTAGTATTCAAGGAGGACAGGGAGGAGTAAAAAAACATGATGGACTCTTCAGAAGAGGTCATTATCTTCACTCGAGTTTCTGCGCGCGAAAGTCGCCGGACAACACAATCTTCTGAACATAGCCATACTGAGAAATACAGAGTTACAAAGTACAAGTACAAAATACAAAGTTTTGTGAAGCTGATAGTCTTAATTAGCTTTGTATCAAGTCATTTGGCAATGGCTTGAATGTAACGGACGTTCATTAATATAAAAAAAGTTACGCACTAAAGCTTTAATAATACCTATATCCATATATAATACCATGTCAGAAAAAATATAGCATTATTTGTGTGATATATTGAGAGATTACACTGTTCAGTACATTTAATGCACACTTGCAGCACAGTGTTGTGTGACCAGTAATAAAGTACTAAATCAGACAACATTACATTAACTGTAAATGTTGTATATTCACAATAGGAGGTTTAGACAGTAAATCAGTACAGCAGTATTCAAACTCACTGTTGAAGTGGAGCAGGGCTTTGGGGGTGACTGGTGTGGAGGTGAGCACCAGCATCTCAAGACCTTTCAAGCCCTCTCTGCAAACCTCTGCTGCCACCTCCTGGTTGATCTCACTCACATGATCCAACTCCAGCACCTGCAGGCGCATGCAGTTCCTCGCTGGCGGTGGTGGGGGGTTGATGAGGAAATACAGAGATGGGGAAGATTAGGGAGTGTCAAGATAATAGAAAACAGTAAATGTTACAATAGTGCATGCAAGCCTTTTTTTTTTTTTAAAGATCTTAACCAATGGTGTTTAAAATGCACATTGTTATAAACAATATGGGAATAGATTTCCTTTTCTAAAACGGAAGTACGAACAAGACACTGGTTAAATGTAGTTTACATCCTGATATGACAATACACAAATGTTAATTCTGTCCCCTTACTGCTTCTGCATATATGATTGTGGTCACAATTTAAAAAACAGTGTGACAGTATTTGAATACTTTATAAATATTATGAATAATGTATTTTTCACGCTGTAGATAAAATCACTGAGAGGAATTAAACAAAAAATTTTAGTAGTTCTATAAAGCCATATTTACAGAGAGAGGCCAGCCCCTGAATGCCACATCCAGCCCCGCCCACACCAAGAGCACGGAGGTGCGGCCAACATCTTCCGATCGTCTGCAGGCATCGGTTACTGAAACGGGCAGGTTGTTGGCTAAAAGAGACAAAATACAGTCCATGTTCATTCATTTAATAAGCACTGATATCATAACAGATATTATTAGAGAGAATATTGGTTATCATTTAAAAGTTAGTATATTTCTCTGTCTATTACCATGGGTGTAGCGGCGCCACCTGTAGGGAGATGATATCTCTACAACCTGCTCCGAGGGCCCAGATCACCTCCTGGCCAACTGGATCTGTGGCACTTCTGGAACACAAGACATGTTGGCACTTTGTGTTTATATATTACACACGTGGCACTTACTACAGCACAAACCTGAGTGCAGTCCTATGGACTCATTAAAGCAAAGTCACTGGGGTTAAACTGTACTGTTTGTGCAGAGATGGGACCTGGGTGTTCATGGTCTACCTGTAGGTCACAGCCTGCAGAGCTCGGCAGTAGCAGCTGGCCAGCCAGAGGGAGCGATCGGTCAGCAGGTTGGGGCAGTGTGAAATCTTCAGTATCAGCAGGTTACTTCCTGTGGCCTTTAACAACGCCTCCAGACCTTCCTCCAGACAGCCACTTAGACGGAAATGTGAGGGAAGGTCAACAGAAAAAGACAGACCGACAGAGACAGAGCAGAGGAAGTAATTCTCCTGTCATTCAGACAGCACTCCAACCATTTATAACAAATTGTTCCTCCAGTGTTCGCATCTACGCATTGTCAGAGCAGATTGGAGCTGCACTATACTCTCCTCAGAGGAAACGTTTAAACAACTTCACTTTTCCCGCTCAAATCAAACTTCTACTTCGTCTTCTTTCAGGAAATGAAAACTGCGATTTTACATGCTGATCATAATCAAACAGCACAAAAACATCAGCATTCAATCACTTATGTTGGCTTCCTCTAATCAATCACTGTTTAAGCATTCATTTAGAATGTTACTCACTTAAATAGTTTGCAAAGCAATGTGCTTATCAAAGCCAAAATAATACACAATGCAGTAATAATAAGTAGCCCAAAGTGAATAGGCATTTGTTTGGAAACTGTGTACAGATGTATATCTGACTCTCACCGTGTGGTTTTAAGGTACTCGTCCTTGGTTTCCTTCTTGCCCCGCTGTCTTGGTTTGAGGTTTTGCAGGATGAGGGAATGCGTCTGAGTGCACCACTGAGACAATGTGCTCAGGAACTAAGGTAGAAACATGGAGATCAGTGATTGTAATAAACAGCAAAGACAATACAGCTACATGCTACTGCTTTGATAATGCTACTGACTTATAGACTGCATACAGTATATGCTAACTATGCACCTTGGAGGAAATGCGAGCGTTCTCTAGCAGCACTCTGGTCCACACAGCTGGGTGACGAGCCACAAACTTCCAGTCACGGCAGACCTCAGCGGCTCTCAGCAGGGTTTTAGTATCCAGGTAGGTGAAGATACAGAAGAGAGCTGCACGCATCTTCAGGATTTCTGGACTGATCACCTCGTTGGATTTAGACGGGCTCTTTTCATGGCGGCATGGCTTGTTGTAGACTCCATCAGATCGACCTGTGGGAAGAAAAAGCCAGAGTATTGTAACCCCTTTAACACAATGTGAGAGTGGTCCGCCCCATGTTAAAACACAGGGACTATTTTGGATCATTAGAACCCTGTGCTGAATTTGGACTTCAAAGCTATCAAGGATTTTAATTTTTTTTTTTTTACAAACCCAGTCTTCGTTAGATCTTTCAGAAGGCTAGGTGTAAAATTCCACCCTCAATTATGAATTTCATATAGGCAAAGTCATCCAATCTTGTCTCTATCGTCTCATAAAAACCACTACATTTTGTTAACTTTTGAGTTTTATTAGCATAGAATAGTATAGAATATCTTCATTGTCATTGTAGAAGTACGAGATTAAAATTGCAACTGCCGTATAAAATATAAATAAATAAATTAGGTACAAATAAAACATATGTTGAAATAATACCGAATACATCATACATGTTTTCATTTCCTTATGTTTGAACTACTGCAACAGTCTTTTAACTGGAATAAATCAGAAAACAATTTGCCCAGCTGTCAGACTCTTGACAAAACTAAGAAAAGAGAACATCTTGTATTACTCTTTATTAAATGTTCTAATCCTGGATGCCAGTGTGTTTTAGAATAGATTTTTCATTACTTTTAGCATTCCATGGCCTGGCCCCAGATTAAATCTCTTAGTTATGTATTAGTCTGAGATCCTCAGGCAGGAACCTTTTGGCTGGGGGCTTCATTTGTTTATACAGTATGTATATGTAAATATCTAGTATTTTATTAGTCAATTTCCTGATTTTGTTCTTACTATTTCACTTAAATTATTAACAAATTTATTTCTTATTGTTATATATTTGCTTTTTGTAAAGCACTTTGTAATCGTTGATTTTGATACTGATAAGAACAACTGCAACATAAATAAGCTTGATTATGATTAAGTATGTAAACTTACAGACGCATTAAAAAAAACTAATTAATTTAACTCTTTCACTCGAAGCTTGAGAGATGGATTTATGTTTACTTCTGTTATAGACCAATTTTCTAAAGACAAATACACTTAAATACCACAAACAACGTTTAAAAGATATTCTGTCACACGGTGGCGCCAACCTTCAACAAGACACTAAATGAGGTTACATAATTTTTTTTTCTTCTTTCCATCTTTGCATTCTCTCTATTGCTATCTATTGGCTGATACCATGTGTCCAATCCAAGCCCGTCTTATTCCTCTCAGCAAGATTGCTCCTAGATGAATCATTTAATCTTTGGCCTTGGAAGGCGTTTGCTTGAAACCATCAGGGCTATGAACCATTACTTACACTCTCACTCTCTCTTACTCTTTCTCTCTTTCTTTCTTTCTCTCTCACACACACCACCTACGCTCAAGACTGCCAAATGCACTAAAAAAGCCGAGCTGTGCGTTACATACTGAGAAAAAAACTGCGCTTGTAGATACATACCATCTGATAAAAACCTGGCAGAGACTCTCCCAATAAGGAGAACTACGTCAGAGCAGAGGAATGCCAGTTACATGACTTGAGAACTTGAGTGTTGCGTGAGAAAAACCTTTCAGTTAATGCGGCAGTCATAGCAGTTCATAACAATTTGTCATCGGGCTCTGGCTCAGTTTCCCAGACTGCCTCAGTCCACCTGGTATTTAGAAGGAACCGGACAGCAGGTGAAGAATAATGGAGGGCAGCAGCAGTGAATTAAAGGATTTTGGCAGCGCAGGAGAGAGTTAACAGAGAGATGCACAATCTGTGGTGGATCTGAAGAAATGCGCGGGCATGATTGGCTGTCTGACTTGGCGGCTCACTCGTAGAAGCAAAGCTTAGAATGAGAGGAGGAACGGAGATGACACAACAGGCAAACAGCGCTCTCGCAAATACCAATATGTTCTACCAAAGTCACAGACACACAAAGAAATTGTATAACAAGAACAGCAATGTATGACTTGGTTTACTCATCATCTATAACAGACATGCTGGTAGTAAACAAAATAGTGTAAACATTTTATGAAAAGAGAACCTGAGCTGGTAAAATCACATTGTAAGCACTGAAGCCAAGATGGATCATATTAGGTTGTATGCCAATTAGCAGGATTTATACACCCTGAACTGATTATTCAAATCAAATGCATTCGGTTAATATCAGCTTCTTATTTGTCAATGCAGTGCTGCACATATTAAATACTTTTTTCAGTTTTCTCATTGATGCATCTGCAATTGGGACACCTACAGTATAATTTTGATTATTTGTCTCATTATCAGCAAAGTGCTGACTAGCTGGCCTTTTTTAATAGCTGACAATTTTACTTATTGGCTTTGTAGCAAATCAAGTTAGGTCAAGTCAAGTTCATTAATATAGGCCAAAATCAGAGGGCTGTAAAGCACACTACATCCTTTGTCCTTAGAAGTGTTTACATTGTTGTGTCTACACACTGAAGGAGATATGGGGCCTCTTTCCTCCATGTTTACCATATATGCTCATGATCCACACTCAGTTTGTAGAAGGAGCTTTGGTCAGGGACACAGCGCCAGAAGCATTACAGCGACTGCATCTCAACCTAACCTAGATCCACATCAGTCACTGCTCTTATGGGAGTCATTTTAAGGCTTTTATTCCGTGAATCCTGGCTCCCATGTGTCTGGATGTGAGATTGGAGAAAGTGTGTGACAGTGTGTACATTTCTAAAAATAACGGGTCTGAAGAACTTCCCAAAGGGCCGTTACCTGTGTTAGGGCGATATCCTGCCCTGCCGTGGTGAGAATATGGAGGGGCAGACTGCTGGACTTCAGCCACAGCTCTCCTCTCTTGTTCCCACATCTCCACCTCAGACTCGGTGGTCCTGGAGCCCACGTCTGATACGTCTCCTTCCTCGCCCTCAGTGCTGTTCCTGTAAGGTCGCCGCTGCCAGTTCTGGATAGCCTGTTTACGAAGACCCCAGTTCCGCGATCCACCACCGCCACACCCAGGGGAGCGCTCGTAACCCCCCTCACCCAGCCGGCACTGCATTTGATAGAACTGAGCCTCGGGACAGTCCTCCATGGGATGCATCTCCACGCTGTCACTGTCGTAACCTCCAGAGCCCTGTGAGACAGACTTGATCCGCCCTGATGCTCTGCAGGAAAAGAGAAGGTAGTGTACTATAAATAATGACTGAATTATTAATATTTTTTAAATAGAATACTCAAAAACACAGATGGTCCAACTAATATCCAATAACACGCCATACTGTATTCTGAATAATCACAATAATGACAATCAACAACAGAACATAATAAAAACATCAATATTACTATCAAGAAAAGACTAAAGGAACAGTTCAGCATTTTAGGAAATTAGCTTATTTGCTTTCTTGCATAGCGTTAAAAGAGAGGATGATAGCACTCTCATCTGAACATCCTTAAAGGTCCACTGAGGACAACAGCAGTATTGGTGTTTAATTTGACAGTAGTGGATGCACTTCTGAAACCTAAAGTGAACCACAAATAGGTACTGTATGACTGATAAGGAACAGCTGCATTTCAGAGGATTTATAGTAGAATGAGGTCAGCTTTTGTACGTACTTGCTACAGTACTTAAAATAACCTCCCAGCCAATACAAGTAATGAGCAGTTACAAAAATCAGCCTCTCAAAAAGTAGGACATTTTTCTTTCTTTTTCTCGATTCTGCCTTCTCAGTGCTCCCTCCTCTTTCTCTCAGCATAATAAGAAGAGTGGAAGCGTCTGCATGCATCATTTTAGGAATAAATATGAAAGAGAATCACAGATGATACTGCAGGTAGCACTTAGCAGCAATCGCAGGGGAAAAGGATGCACAGAAGATGAGATGCATGTCATGCCACAAATATGAATTTAGATTATGTAAAACCAAAATAGTGTGGCCTGTTTATGGTTTCAACTATCTAAACTGGGTCAATGACAAAACTGTGATGCATTATAGTTTAATGAGCTGGTTGTAAAGCAGTAACCTGATGAAAATTGTTTGAATGTTTTGTCAACATTAAATCAATAGCAAGACGTAATGATATGAATTGATCCAAATCATGAGAAGCTCATGATTACCAATTGCTAATTAATGATTTCGGAGGGTGTATTCAGAATGCAAAGAAGCATCAGAGAGTAAACCAACTCAATAATCAGTGGAAGAAACAACACTCCCCCCTGTGTCACCTCACTGCTCGTGTTGTCCCCTAATGTGCAAATCAAAATGAAAAGGTAGCTTTACACATTTAAAAAGTTATGTCTTGATTCTGATAAAGAAGAATCACATTTACATTATAAGCTTTTAGACAGGTTTTCTATGCTAACTTGAATGGGAGCTCAGGAGCCTAAACAAAACTGATTTAGACATTTTTTAGAGAAAATTATCATATACCTTGATAAAATCTGTGCATATCTTAACTTTATTACTATCATATGTGACATATATAATACAGGAAATATGTGATCATTAAAGAGATAAAATGTAAAAAAGAGAAAACTGTTTGAGGCATGTTATTGTAAAATCGACACATGTAGACTCATGACTGTGAGGTCAATATAAATAAATCACTAAAGCTGTTGCACACTTGAGATTATGACCTTCATCCTAGATAAAGGAGGAGATATTATTAACCAGAAGACAGAAGGCTAAGAGAGTGGTTGTTGTCTTACTCTGTGTGTGTGTGTGTGTGTGTGTGTGTGTGTGTGTGTGTGTGTGTGTGTGTGTGTGTGTGTGCGTGTGTCATGCCACCGATGATTCAATGGGGAAGGCCTGACAGGTTCTACGTGACGTCATGTTAGGAAATACATTCACACACCAGCTGGGAATGATAGTTGTGTTTGTCAGAGTCTCATGTCACAGCCGTGTGTCGGAAATATCCAGCAGGGACACAGAAATACTTCAGTCACACCTCATGTAGAGAGACGTCCAACCTGCACCTCACGGCCTTTACTGAATGAGTCTGACTGAAAACGGCATCTATTCCATTACACATCACAGTGTTCAACAATATACTACATATGAATATCTTTATATGGAAGTGTGAGTGTGAAACAACACACAAAACACAAAATAGTGAAATATTTCCTTAGAGCCCAGGGCAACATCTTCCTTTCGCTTGTTTAGTCCATCCACGAGTCTATAACCCAAATATATTTAATTTACAATAATAAAAAAAACAGCAAATCCTCAAATTTCAGAAGCTGTTGGAACCAGCAAATGTTTGGCAATTTTTCTTGATTAATAACTTTAACAATTATTATCAATTATTCTAAAAATAGTTGACGACTATTTTCCCGTCGATCGACAAATAGATTAGTACTTTATTAACGGCTCTGGTTCCGGAAGTGTTTTTCCCCATTCAATTGTTTCATTGACGTTTAAAAAATTGCTTATATAGAGAGTTTTAAGTCTGGAACCAAGCCAACCAGCTACGAGATGAATAGTGAGCATAAAACATTTGATTTGGCGCAAAAAAACATTTTGAAAACGGCAAAAAAGGCAAAGGTACAAGTCTGTGTACAGAAACTATCATAGACTTCAATGGCAGAAGCTCGCGGGTACGGCAAACGTTTCTACAGTAACAGTGAGTTGGACCAATCAGAGACGTTGTTGTCATGCTTAGGATTGTGGGTAGTGTAGTTTTTCTCCATAAGATCACAGATAAAACATGTTTTTTTAAAACAAGGTTGATTTCACAAAGACTTCTAGCTTCTACAAGAGCAGAAACTTTCGTTTCACAAACACGTAGCTTGTGATCAGTCTACCTCGGATGGTTTAGACTTCATGGCTGATGATTAAAATCCTTATGGAGAAAATCAATGGGATTTTTACTTCCGGAACAACACTGTTGAGCTCTATTTCTGTAGAGGAGCCATAGTGTTAACCAGCCTTCTGAGCACACTCATTGGTCTACAAATGTCACAGAAACCTTCTATGTGTACAGTATACAGTAATCTCTGTATTTTCAATTTCAAATAATGTGGAAAAGACAAATTAATATAAAGCGGGTTGTAACAGGTTGTAACCATGTCACTTCCACTATCTTCATTGTTTTTTCTGAGTTACTGTAACTGCAAGTGCCATGCTTGCAAACATTTATACACAGGACTGACAAGTTGTACCCCAAAGGCCAGAGGCAGCGAACACAGTAGATGGTGGTTAAAAGCTCTGCGGCTCCAGGGGTTCTGTTATATTTCCACACAGCTGAGAGACTGTGTTTCACTACATCAACTCTCACAAGGTAAGAAAGAGGAGGCAAATTCAATTGGGAGCCAAGAGCCACAAAATCTCCAGCTCTTTCCCCCAGACTACTTCTATCAATCCAGACAGGATGTCTCCCTGAAAAATAAAATGATTCCTAGTGAGGGTCTACACTTGTACCATTAAACCTCCTTCTGGCACAGTGGTGGTCGGGATGCATTACATTTCAGAGGTGGGAAATCATGTAGAAATGTGGAAAAGGAGCAGTGTGCTAACTTACCCTGTGCTGGGGGACGAACGTCGTTCTGACACTTGGTACATGCCTCTTGTGCTCCCAGAGTTGCTGGAGTTTCTCTGGAAAAACACAGACATGCAGAAAGAAAAGTGTTATAAAATTACTCCGTACCCCTAAACTTCCTTAGACATGTCCGGCTCAAATGTGTTCCTAAGTAGGCTATTGAAGAGTTGATAGCAGCCTAGATACTTTGGCTGTACCATTATTTTTCCACAATCTACATGAAACTTTTAGATAATTGTGATTGTGAAAATTGTGTCAAAAATTCACAAATTGAAAAATAATTCCCACTGAAAAGATATTAAAATCAAATAGTAAATAAAATCCAAAAAGTAGCCTATTTTGTTGTTATCATGGGAAGCTTCTCTTTATGTGACAGTTAAAATAATCAAAACTGAAACAAGCAACACAAGTGTTCTTCAAATTAAAGACATTTTCGGTATGGTTTAGTAGTACGGTTTGATCTCGCTTCAGCTTACAGATTTGAGCGACATTACGGCTGGTGACAGCATCAGGCATAAATCAAGGACATCAATGGACAAACCCTTTCCCAACACAATAAGAATAAATGATGATCAGTCACAAATGATAAATTAGGCAAGAAGAAGCTTGTTATGATTATTGGGATGATTTTCTCCTGAGGGTGACAAAATAAAAGAAGAAAATGGAAAGGGCTCTTGAGCATTACTGTAATGGATAAATGACATATCTATTTTATTGTGATATTTCTCATCCTTCAAAATAAAGGTTTGGCACTACAACAGCTCAGAGGGACCAAGAATTCCTACAGCAAATTTAATGGAAATCCAGTGACGGAGCTCAATAAATGTAATGCCAAACTTACCGTACATTGGATTTTCATATTTATTTTGTGAAAGTGAAAACCTTTTCATGTAGTGATGCTACAGGAGGTCACCAAAACCATTAGGAATCATCCACTGGGGATCATGAATATCCATGACAAACGTCCTGGCACTCTGGCCAGGAGTAGACAAGATATCTTGCTCTTGAACAAAGTGTTGAATGGACAGATTACCTGACCGACCGACCCTTCACTCGAGCAACACAAAAACCCTCAACGGCTCAATGTCTTTCCTACAACCTAAAATATTTGGTTGTAGATCTTTAAGTGTATTTGATGGTGGTTGGGTGTGCAGTCGGACTCTCACTCTCTCTATTTGCCTGAGAGCAAAATCCTCCTAGTCACTCTTTCATACACCACTCAAAGCTGCCTGTGCATTGAAGTATGCAGCCTGTAGCGTTTTGTACGTGTGTGTATGTGTGTATGTGTGTGTGTGTGTGTGTGTGTGTGTGTGTGTGTGTGTGTGTGTGTGTGTGAAGTAGTGGCAGGTGGAACTCTGTGTACCAGACTGGCGACGTGCCACAGAGGGAAAATGTGCACAAACATAGACTCTCTCTCTCTCTCTCTCTCTCTCTGCTTCTACTCACACAGCTTGTTTCTGGCCTAGTGCCAGTGAAAATGGACCATGGAGGAAACAGGCAAACACCATCCGTGGCTCTCATTCCTGGCCAGCCGGCAGTGAAAGCAGAACAGGGACAAAACTCCAAGAAATGGATGGAACAAAATCCATTCAGCAGAGGGTAAAACTCCAATCTGTTCTTAAACTCAAGTCTTTCTCTATTCCTCCTGTCTTCTCTGTTAAAAGGCCAAACGTTTATGAAACACTACAATTGAATTAAATCTCTCGTCATCTTGCACTTCCTGTAAAGACATGCATTAGATTCAGCTCGAGTTGAGCTAGAGTGAGCAGAAAACAAGCCATCCATCTGATCTCTCACTGTCAGTCCTAAAATTCCTCTGTGGCTCCTAAAAACCTGTCTCCTAGGAGATAAGGGTGAACTTGCTGATGTCGTGACAGAGAGACGGAAAGTGAGGTTGTGAGAGTGACCGGGCTTCCCTTGACAGTGTAACAAGGTGCCAACCAGTCTGTGACTCCACACTTGTACTTGTCATGTTGATTATTCACAGTCCCGCATGAAACAGACTGATGTTTAAATCCAAAGAGAGGATATCTAAATTTGGGTAGCAGTGTTTCGGTTCAATCACAGGTGAAATGGCTTAGAAAAAACAGTATATTTCATTTCATCATATTCAATATGACCAACTAATTCTTGTTTGCTAGAAAAATGTCATTTAACGATTTCAGATGTCTTTGCAGCAGGTTACTTAACAGCATTATAAAGAGGTATCACATTATTCCTTGTACTGTATGGCTATATCAAGTGATGTGGACAATATTTTTGCACTAATGGCTAGTGATCTGAAGAGAAGATTTTTTACTTAGAATCTCTCCAATAATGAGCCAAAAAAGAAATAGCTAATGTTTTCCCAGGCAGGTCTGTACCACATTACATGTGATTCAAAATCATGTTGGAACGTCAAGTAAGAACGAGAACTGGTTTCCATGGCAGCACACAGATTTGTGCACTGAAACAGGTCACCCCTTTTGTAAGAGGTGTTGGATGATTGTTTGAATATTTTTTTAAAGAACAGAATGTGTCTGCTTTTGCATTTTTTATCATTGTGTAAAAAGGCAAAATAAGGGGGGGGGGGGCACATGGGCTGATCTCCAGTTTCCGGAGCCTGAGGAAGCTTTTTATGCGAGTGTGCTCTCAAGCCTCTAATTTCACTTTGCTACAACCATAAGACCAATCCATGGTGTATGAGCATCACTTTGATTACAATACAAAAATGCTGTAGATACAAACACTATATGGCCAAAAGTATGTAGATACTCCAATCAACATATTTTTATATAATCTTGGTCTGGGGCTGTTTTTCAGGGTTTGGGCTATAGTTCTAATTAAGGTAAATCTTACATGTAAAGCTACAACATACAGTAATAGTTTAGACAATAACATGCTTCTTTACGTGTTCATACTGTTTTAACATGACATCTTGTGCACAAAGCCAGGTCCATAGAGACATGGATTTCCAATTTTGGGGTACTTGACTGGCCTGCACAGAGCACTGATCTCAACCCCGTCGACACCTTTGGGATGCAACGGAAATGGCAAGCCAGATCTCATCAAACAACATCAACACGCCAATCTCACTAAAGCTTTTGTGACTGAATGGGAGCAAAATTCCTGCAAAAACACATATAAAAGGTGTTTGGTGTCCACATACTTTTGGCCAGGTAATGTGTTCAGCCAGTTTATCAAACTTTGTAAATGTAACGTTGGAAATGTGAATAACTAAATGAGAGAAACCTAGATTCTGAAATTAATTTTGAGTTATTTTTATATATTATAATATATATATTATAATACATTATATTATATTATATTAAAATATATATATTATAATATATTATATACCTTGCCGTCAGACAGCTCTTTCTGACGGGGAACTGAGGCCGTTATCTACAGTATGCTCTCCTCAAAGCCACCAGCCTTCTTTGACAAAAAGAGAACACGGGAGTTGCTGGTCTACCGCTGCCTGGATCGGTTAGTTTGTTTGTGTTATTGTGTGACTTTGGTATTTTAAAAAGATTAGGAACTGACAAAACTAACAAACGAACTAACCAATCAAGGCAGTGGTAGACCAGCATCTCCTGTGTTCTGCAAGGCAAAATTACTGTTTTTGTCAAAGGAGTCTGGTGGCTTCGAAGAGAGCATAGATGGATATAATAGCTTCAGTTCCCTGTTGGAAAGGCTGTCTGATGGCAAGTTAAAGCAGTGAAGATATTCTAAATATAGCATACACTTAAACTGATATTGCTTTTTCTTTTTTTTATAGGTGGGCTTTTTTTTTAGGTGGCTAAAATAAGTTTTTCTGCAGCCCCTGTCCGCAGCAGTACATTGCTTAGCTTCCGTGTTGGTAGTGGTTCTCCTGTCTGCTTCTCCAAACTGGGGGTGTGCCATCTATACACTGTCTATGGATATGTACCTCATACAACCCCACTTCAAAATATCCAAACTATCCCTTTAAAATGTATCACAAAATTAAATCTGAAACAGTTTTTGTATCACTTCAGGATCAATTCAGCATTTTTAAAACTATTTGTATGTTATATATTATGTATTGTATATGTGTACATTGTATTATTTATGTTGCTCAGACAGTCTGAAAACAGGAAATGTCTTAAATATCATCAATACAGTCAAGTCTAATCTGAAAACACAAGAAACACAATATCTCACAATGCATTGTGTAGTGTGTTCTGAGCAGCAACTCATAGATGCAACAGAAGATACAAGTTAGGATATCCTCACCTGGCGTCCATTGCCCTTTGAGGCCTGCAGGCTGCAGCGCCCCAGGCTGCCGTTCGGCGTGGTGCCACAGCTGCTGATGATCTGCAGCTGTTTTTCGGCGCGGTCTGCTCGGTCCAGCAGCTCCTCGATGAACTGCTGTAGCCGCACCTTGGCATTGGCTTCACGTGCCGCTGTCTCCTGAAGGAACTGATCAATCTGGGCGACTTCCCTGAGGGCAGAGAGTGGATTGGCAATGGACAGTCTTTAAATTCGGGGGTATGCACTCTTAAAGCTTATTTTGTAAATCTGTCTCATCAGGTGGCAAATTACATATCTGCTGAACCTCGCCTGTGGTGAAAACTTAACGTACATATTCAGCTTAAATGGTTGCTGCAGGACCCTTTTTTTTTTAAAAAAACCTCCCTCGTATTCACATGAGTTGCTGTTCTGCCCTTTTTGCATGGAGACTATACACACCGAGGGTTGGTGACAGAGATAATACAAACACAAAGGGAGGCAGAGAAAAAAGAGGAATAGAGGGTGAGAGAGCAGCTGGATATTTATACCGCCGCAGGCACAGCAGGGCCAAATTCCTGTCATTTTAAGGGACAGTGTGCTACTTAGATACAGAGGCAAACAAAAATTCAGACAGTATTAGTAATAGTCTGCAGCCTGATCGGCATACTGTATACAGTATTTCTTGCATTCCCTGCAGTGATTTTGTTCAGTGTCATCTGAAAAAATCACTGTATGACCGTGTGTGTTGATGGTCTGGTGATAAAAAATCTGATTTTCTTCAGAAGGGATTAGTCAGATCATATTAACTCAATAAATTTAAGCTTGGATTATGAATTACATAAGCGGTCCCTTATGTCCAGTGCCAATGAGCAGTGTCTGCATCGGTAGGAACTGGCCTTGACTTGGTATATGTCCAAATCAGCCACGAATAACAAATTTAAACAAAAAAATGTCAATGGAAAATGTTATTGTTTACCTTAGTGACACAATGAAAAAACATACATTTAAAGACATGCAGATAAACTTTGCCTGAGTAATGAGTAATGCCAAGTCTGTACTCATATAGCTCTGTTCATCCTTTCAACCTGCAATAACTGATTTTATTTTGGCCACTTGGAGGCAGCCAAAACAAGTTGTTTGTTTGCAAACAGTTGCTTATTTACACATCCAGCCGTTACAACGACCATTATCATTCATTTGGAGTTTTGTTTGTGTCCACCTGGTGGATGTAAGTCCAATAGTTTTAGCTTTTAGCTCTGTGTTTGGTTTCTACCAAATCCTTAGGGAAATATCTGTCTCCTTACAGTAGCTGCTAAATGCTCCACTATGTTTACCAGCTAGTTGCTAACTGTGTCTCTCTGCCGTTTGGTGCTGAGCGGGTAGTGCACAGTGGGTTTATCAGAGCTTTGCCTGCTGTGGCTGAAAACAACGCCATGAGAGCAGTCAGAGTGAAGCTGGACAGCTAAACAATGAGTTGAAACTTGCTATAAAGCTCTGTAAAGCCGAGGAGAGCTGTAGATTTGGGTGATAATTCTCTGTAGGTTCATCACTATGAGCAACCACACTTTCACTTTGACATTTGATACAGTAAAATTATAACTCATTACTGTTACTATGCCTTCATAAGGGCTGGAACTGATAATAATTTTCATTATGAATGAGTCTGTTGTTCACTTTTGGATTAATTGATGAATCATCTAATCAGTAAAATCACAATCATTAAAATGTTCATGAAAATTGCCCATCATTATCTCAGAGCTGTGTTTGTTTGGTCCAACCAACAGTCTAAAACCTATAGATTCAATTGGCACAATATACTACAAGACAAACAGCCAATTATCAGTGGGAATGCTGTTCAGCAGCATTCCAACTATTGTTATTCGGTTCTTTATAAACTTCTTATTATTATTCCGTACGTTTTTTGGCTCTCCGTAACTTCTGCATACGTTCAGCTATTAAAATTCAACTTTTAAAATGTTCAGCTCTTTCAGCTAATGATGGGACTTCTTCAACTTCTTTTCTACTATTTATACTTTTTAAAATATTAAGCTTTTTATGACTTTTTTTTTAACATTGAAGTCAATGAGAGCATGCTTCAAATCCTTAAAATCTTCTTCCGCTCCCAAAATTTTCAGCTCCTTCATACTTTTACCTACAGACGCCAAACAAACTTTAAAGCAGCCATATTATGCTCATTTTCAGGTTCATAATTGTATTTTAAGGTTGTACCAGAATAGGTTTACATGGTTTAATTTTCAAAAAACACCATATTTTTGTTGTACTGCAGTGCTCTCTCTCACTGCTGCAGATCCTCTTTTCAGCTGGTCTCTGTTTTAGCTACAGAGTGAGACCTCTTTTCTTCTTCTTCTTCTGTACTATCTTTGATTGCACTGCACATGCCCAGTAGCTCAGATGTAGATCATGTCAGCTAGCTAGCTCCATAGACAGTAAAAGAAAGGCTGTTTCTACAACTTCGGTCAGTTACAAGGCAGGATTAGCTGGGAGACTTCTAAATGAGGGCGCACATGTAAGTAGTTCTTTTGTAGATTATGGTGAACTTGTGTGTGTTGTAGCAGTGCTTTGCTACTGAGAACGAGGTAGCATGCTAGCGTTAGCATGCTAGCGTTAGCATGCTAACGCTACGAGCTAATGGTTGCGGTTAGCCTGCTCGTTTCGGCTTGTGACGTCACAAGCCGTGCCGATTTTGAACAGCTCACCCAGAGACTGAAGGCAGGACACATTCAGAAACCGTATCTCACTCTAAACAGCATGGGTGGATTTTTTTCAAAGTTTGTATGTGTGTGGAAGCACCAGAGACACAACATAACACCCCAAATCCCAGAAAAAGTGATTTTTTCATAATATGGGCACTTTAAAACATTCACAAAATATTCAGCAATTCAGCTATGGCTTTTCAGTTTGATATCTTTTACAGTTTTTGTGAAAACGCTGTTTAAGTTTAGTGAGCATTTCAGGATTTTTCTGCGTTTCTAATGAGTGTGTGTGGCGTCTGCCAGAGTGGATGATGTCATACACTAGAGTGCTGAGCCTTAAAAAATATCTTTGTCCCTTCTCTATAAATTGCTCTCACGCCCACAATATCTACTTGTCATACACAATTTATACATCAAAACATCATTTTTGCGATATGCCTTAAACTTTTGGCTCGATGAGCTTCCAAATGACAAGAGTTCCACATCTCCCTCCATTCACGGCCATATTAAACGTCCTCCACATTTCCCAGCGAAACGCAGAGCGAACCACTTTTTTAAATCGCTGATATGCCCACATTTTTAAGTTTATCAACATAAATTTTACATGAATACGTTCACAAAGGTCGTGTGTCTCTAACGGTGAAGTCGTTGTTTCAATAGCATGTACTGTTGTGGATTTATTAAGGCTTGTTTGAAGGGTTCTCTCACACTGTCTCTCACTCATTAGCATTAGCAGGTGTGGTGCAGTTTAACAGCAGGTGACACGTCGTTAACTGATCAAAGGATGTTTACAAACACTCGTCACCATGACAACACTTTCACAGACAGCATCAGCAGTCTTTCAGCCTTTTCAGGCAATTCATTTCAACTTTCATCTTTGGCAGTATTACAGTTTAGCTCCAGCTTTTCTAACAATGTATTTTAGCTCTTCACTTATTTAGGTAATGCAGTTTAGCTTCCAACTCTGACAATTTTCACACATACACACACAAACACATACACACACATACGCAGACACACACACACACACACACACACACACACACACACACACGCACACACACACGCACACACACACACACACACACACATACACACACAGCCACACATATATACACTCCCACATTAGAGCTGAAGGACCATCTTCTAACCATGGTTGGTGATGGTGTAGTGGATATGACACATGCCTGTCATGTAGGAGAGCAGGGTTCAAATCCCACTGAGGTATATCAATCAATATGTCCGTGACACACTTAACCCATATTCACTCCAAAGGTGTGTTACCACTGATATATATTGAAAGTTGCTTCCTTTTCTCTTTTTCCTCTCCTTGTATCTTTCCTCTCTTTTTCCTCTCTCTCTCTTTCTGCTTGTTTGTTCTATGCAATGGATATGGCTGATAATAAGTCTTTTTAGTCAATTCATTGAAACTTCCACTTTTGACAGTATTACAGTTTAGCTTCCAGCTTTTCTAAAATGTATTTTAGCTCTTAACTTATGTGCAGTTCAGCTTCCAACTTCCAAGTTTTTCAGCAGTTTAGAACAAACAATTTGTTCCATATTTCTGCATTTTCATCAATGTTTCTCACAGCATTTGTAAGTTTTCCATACTGATTCATAATTTCAGATAAAATATTATATAACATATAAATTATTTTATACATTAGTGGTGTTATTCAACTTTTTAATGAAATTCATACTCATTCTACCGATTTCCACTTTTTCAACTATTCTCACTACTTCAACTTCTTCTTACTGATTTAAGCTATTCATCCAGTTTAGCTTTAGCAATTCAGCTATTCAGCATTCCCACACATTTTCTGCAGGAAATGCATTTTCTAGTTACATTTGAGAAGCTGGAACGAGCAAATGTTTTGCATTTTTCCTTAATACAGGCTGTTGTTGATTATTTTCTGCAAACCATTTCATATGAATATCTTGCCACCACCCAACCCAACATCCCACATCCCCCTTCTACAGAACTTCATTTTCTCTTTTCATGCCTGTACTGTAAATGTGGAACTGTCTCCATATGGGACTTATGCAATTCCCAGAAGCGGCAGACATCCTCCAGGCTGTTTTTTTCTTTGTTTATCTCTGTTGTGTCCTTATAAACAGACTCAGCCTATAAGCAATGCAGTCAGAAGAGCTCAACAAGACAATTCAGACATCTGACCTTGACAAAGCCAAAGGAACCATTAAAAGCTTCAGACCATCACTGCAGACAGGAAATGAGGACACAAAACCTCTGTCCCTCCAGTTTAAATCGGTCCATGCTCATAAAATAAGCCAAGCCACTCATCGGAATAAAAAAAAATGGATACTTTTACATCCAACTGATGGCAAACATCCATTACTACTGACCATTATACAATCAAGAATCTATCGAAAAACAGTAACAACACTCACAGTGAATTTTCTACAATTGGGGCAAGCTGAGATAAAAAAATAAAAAATAAAAATAGTTTGCTGTCTGGCACAGTTAACTTTTCTTATCCTCAGGCAAAAATGATAAAAAACAATATGACTCCAAAAGAAGTCTAGGTGTTTGACTTCAGGGGAAAAATGAAAGCACTATCAAATCTGTGAGTAAGCAATCAGTGAATCTGTAAACAATATCAAAATTAAGTGGCCATAACTTCTCTTCTTTTCCTCTGTGATCAATCCTTTTTAGAGTTTGTCTCTTGGTAATTGCTCATAATGGGAGATAACATGATTTATATCTACTTTGGGCTCATTGGGCCCTATGCAATTGGGTGTAAAGTGATTGAAAGAGGCCTTTTACTGTACACTGCCTCCACTGCTGGAGATGACATTTCTCATTGTGGCTATTTACAGAGAAAGCATGAAGAATGTGTGCGTTTGTGTGTGAGACAACAGTCTCAGCTCCAAGCTCTTTCAACCACCTCATCCTTGTCAAACTATAAACTCTCCTCTCTGCTTCTAGAAAAGGAAAGGGGAGAATTTAAACATCCAGCCAACACAAGAGAAAGATTGTGCCAACAGGGATCTCTGATCTGATCTGATCTGATCTGATTCTGAGTCAGATTCTGATTCTCTCTCAGGGACAAACTGAAGATACAGACAGCCAAGGTCTGGTTTCAACCACATGAAGGGACATAATGGGCTTCATCAATTAAGGGTACTAAAGCTAGAACAAACTTCCAGAAAACCTATGTTTTACCCAACTTTGGCTTACCTTTATATCCTGGTTAAAAATGTTATGTTCTCCATTCACTGTGACTGAACTTTAAAGCAGCATTCATTTGAGAGATTGAGACACATTATACATATAACAGTAGCATATTTACACATCCAGCAGACACAGAGCAACAATAGCATTCAGATAGAAGCCTTTTTCTGAAACGATGGTGGATTAACTCCAATATTCACTCTCCCTTATGCTCCACTATATTCACCTGCTGTTTCATGCTGTGCAGGTAGTCTACAGAGCTTTATCGCTGAAAACTGCTGCTGAGGGCAGTAAGGGTGAACCAAAACAATGAGCTGCAAGATGCTTGAATGCTTCATAGAACTGAGGGGAGCTGCAGAGTTGGGTGATAAATCTCTGTGGGTTAATCACTATCAGCGATTCAATCCATTATTTGTCATATTCAATCCATTGTTAATATAAACATATATGAGTGCAGCTTTAAGCACTCCGCACTTTAAAGTTACATCTTTACCTCTCATGCATTTCTTTTTCTTTAATTTCTATGAAATACGTTTCTATCCTTGCAATTTGTGTTTCACTGTTTATATGCTGTTTTCTTCTAATAAAATATGTAAATGTATTGAATTTCCTTGGTGTGTGCAATATAAACACAAGATCAGCTTCCATAAATAATTAGATCTACATGTAGAATTTGCTCAAAACTTAAAGCCAAAATCAAAACTGACACGCAACAACTTTTTGGTACATTTTAGAGAATTACTGTAGTGATGAGACTTGTGATACTGTTATGCACATCAAAAAAACGCACTGAAAAGTATCATTTATTTTAATTCGATGATTGGAGCTGTACCTAATGTGGTGTATGGTTAAGCAGCATATAGCAAAAGTTCTGCTCTCATAATTCAAGTTATTAAATGGAGAACAACAATGACTGAGCACTGTTTTTAGTTCAGCCTGCAGTACAGTATAATGATATACAGCCATCTTAAAACTGCTATGGATAAGCAAGGTGTGTATGTACCATACATTGTGTTATGGCATTCAAATTGTAATGCATTTATAATTAGTCTTAGTTAATTATTTAACAATATTAGATTTTTTTTGTTACTGGAGACAGATGCACCAATCCCATGAGGAGGAACGTGTTGGAGGCAACACAGGAAAGATTTCCCTCTCTCTCTAGTGTGTGTAAGGAAGAAATGTACGGATGCATCAGACCACCTGGCAGCTTAACCACTCAGCTGAAAGAACCTCACTAAGCATGGAAATCTTTATAGAGAAGAAGCAAGGGAATCAGGAATTTGATCGAAAGACTGAGAAAGATGTTGGAAGGTGGGCAGAGGGGGAGAGAAGCAGAAAATGATATCTCTGCTGGATCATGAGAGACATGCAAGGAGAAAGGGGTAAGTCCAGAAATAAAGAGGAGATAAAAAACAGAGGATTGAAGCTGTTAAAAAAAAAACATGAAGAGGAGGGAACAAGACTGTGAGGAAAAAACACTGCAGAGGCCAAAGCAACAGACATCAGAAATCTGCAGTCATGTGGAAGCAGAAAGCACAGGAGGTTTGACAAAGGAGGGGAGAGAAACGAGATGTGGCTGCTTCCTGTTGTCAATCCTAATTTCAACACACACTCAGATGTACATACACACGCGCCTCGCTCTCAGCGTGACTCACTCCAACACCTCAGAAAGAACGCCCCAAGGTGGCAAACATGCCCGCGTGTTCACCCAGACACTGTGGGACCTGGAAAGGAAGACCGCCATCTTTTCTGGGTGATGAACATGCAGGTTGTTAAGTCTGGGGCGTAATTCAGAGACAATGACTCGGCCGGTGGTTCCATGCTGGATCCACACAGTGCTCCTAACACCGATTCATGTTCGTGGGTGAGAGGAAACCACATTTTTGTGATCCTTGTTTACAGTTTGCTGACGGTGCCAGAGCGTTGTGTCTCTTCTTTATCTTTGTTTCCATCTCACACACACACACCTACACTGAGCATCCAGATACTGACTTTATAATGCACACATGCACTTTGCTGTGATGATGTCCAGAATCAACGACACAGAAATTATATTTTCCAAAACAACGCTTATTTGCTAACTTGCCGAGAGTTAGATGAGAAGATGGATACCACTCTCATATCTGTAAGTAAATTTGTAGCTGGAGCAAGCAGCCGCTTAGCTTAGCTTAGCATAGCATAAAGACTGGAAACGAGGGAGTGCACAGAATAAACTACAGAGGATGCAGCGTTTGACCATTAATTCCTATCAGATATGATTTATTTGATTTAATATCCACTGATCTTACCACACTGTATTATGATGAAGGGCTCAAATGAATTAAATTGTGTAAAGTGAGCTCATAAGACCAAGAAATCTTTCATTGTAATTAGATTTATTTTAGAACTTTACAGACAAAGTTTCATGATTATTGACAGAAAGGATTTACGTGGCTAGGAACTGTGTGCCTGGTATGTAAATACAGCAATCAAATATTGGTTAAATCGTTTATAAAGACCTACTATTGCACAACCCACCACCTTCCTATCATCACTATCACCTCCCGGATGTGCATGATGCATCCATCATCCACCCGCTGGCTTTACTCCATCACCACCTGCGTCAAGTCTCTGGGGGATCCTGTATCTCTCATCTTCATATTGCTATACACTTTGGATTGATCTGTCCCTATTGAATTAAATACAAGAGCTAAGCTCTGATGCAACAATGTGCCTCACTAAATCCTAACACGAACACTAACACACAGCAGTTAAGATACAATCAATACCACTGATTACAAAGAATAAGGCCATAGCGCTACATTTAAGCTTTACCACACATTCCCTGTCAGTGCCCAAACAGCAAAGACTGCTCTTAATCTCTGCTGCCTTCCCCCCATGATACTAGAATAAGGGGATTGTTGCCTGATATCCATTTAAAATCTGAGGCCTTCTTGTCCCTTTACGCTCTTGGAAATAGAAAAAGCTCCTTTCTTGCTAAATTTAGGCCTTGACAGCTTGTTAACAAAAATATAAGTTTTTGTTATCAAATAAATTAAAATTGACTTTGAAGACCATAATAAATGTCCTATGCTACTGAATATGCTCAGAGGAATAATGGAAAGCTAAGCCGACAATGTTTCATTTCCCTAACACTTAACAGCCATAACAAATAGTCTAGTATAGCAAAGACATCCAGCTATGACAGGCATGATTAATAAGGCATGGTCTTCTGAAAGATTCTGTTTAAATGTTAATTACAACCACTGGTCAGCTTCCTTTCACAGTTGTCATCATCTCTGGCCATTAATTCAAAATTATGCCTCATTAATATTAAAGAGCAGCAGAGATGATTGACTGAAAGGCCTGCATGTGGAAGACGAGGCTGTTGCATGAATACAAGCTTTCTCTGCTCTAACAAAGGACAGCTGCTTGTGTTTTGTGTTCTGACACCTGAATCAAATAGTGATTTTTTTTTTTTGGTGAGTGGGGCAGATCTCTATTGTGTCATCATTATGTCATAATGTCACACATTTGTATGCATTACACACAAACACACAAAGAGAAAGGCAGCATGAGGAGATGTGTCGAGAGTATGGCTACATGAAAAGGAGATGTGAGATGGACAAGGATGAAAGGGTGAGAGAAAAGAGATGATGAAAGAGACGCAGGCTAAAATGGATTGTTATAAAGCCTCTCATAGACGGAAAAAAAACATGACTGGTTTCCCAAGAAACCACTAATCCATGTTTTAGCTCTCGTCAATCAGGGGAAAGTAAATATTTTATTGTGGCTCGACCATTACGCTCAAAATCTAAACTCCCGTTACAAATCACACATGGATGAGTCCCCCAGAGATACAACAGCAAGGTGATGATGTGGAGCACTGACAGAAATGGATTATTATATCATTATGAAAGAAAAGGCCACCTGAAATTCAGCTATAAGACAGAGAATGCTTGTTTGCAATAATGAATGTGTTTTGGTTTTGTAATTGCAATCATTTTCTGATAAACAGAAGTGCAACTGGAACTAAATTGGGGAAAAACAGACATATGTATGGAAATCAATCAACATTTATTTATATAGCAATTTACAGCAATCAGCAGGTATCCAAAGTGCTTTACATCACAAATCAAGAATAAAATAACATATCATACAATAAAAAGAATGAAACATAGAAAACAGTAAAATCAGAAAAGGTTACATAGAAACAGGAGGAGAAGAGGGAAATTGTCACACCACCACTACGTATTAAAGCAGCCATATTATGCTCATTTTCAGGTTCATAATTGTTTTTTAAGGTTGTACCAGAATAGGTTTACATGGTTTAATTTTCAAAAAACACCATATTTTTGTTGTACTGCAGTGCTCTCTCTCACTGCTGCAGCTCCTCTTTTCACCTGGTCTCTGTTTTAGCTACAGAGTGAGACCTCTTTTCTTCTTCTTCTTCTGTACTATCTTTGATTGCACTTGCACATGCGCAGTAGCTCAGATGTAGATCATGTCAGCAAGCTAGCTCCATAGACAGTAAAAGAAAGGCTGTTTCTACAACTTCGGTCAGTTACAAGGCAGGATTAGCTGGGAGACTTCTAAATGAGGGCGCACATGTAAGTAGTTCTTTTGTAGATTATGGTGAACTTGTGTGTGTTGTAGCAGTGCTATTGAGAACGAGGTAGCATGCTAGTGTTAGCATGCTAGCGTTAGCATGCTAACGCTACAAGCTAATGGTTGCGGTTAGCCTGCTCGTTTCGGCTTGTGACATAGAAAGCCGTGCCGATTTTGAACAGCTCACCCAGAGACTGAAGGCAGGACACATTCAGAAACCGTATCTCACTCTAAATAGCATGGTTGGATTTTTTTCAAAGTTTGTATGTGTGTGGAAGCACCAGAGACACAAAAGAACACCCCAAATCCCAGAAAAAGTGATTTTTTAATAATATGGGCACTTTAAAAGCCATTCTAAACAAATAGGTGTTGAGTTTGGATCTAAAAAGAGCTACATCTGTAATTGTGCAAATATCAGGGGGTAACTTGTTCCAGAGTCTCGGGGCAACAACTGCAAAAGCCTGATCACCCCACAGTTTATACCTTGTTTGTGCGATGGACTACTGACTCTGTACTACATTTAACAATATATATTATAATATATTTATTAAACACTAAATATTAAATTTAAATAATAATATATAATTAATAGGGCTGTCAAAATAACGCGTTAATTTCGATTAATTAATCTGAGAATAACGCGTTAAAAAAAATAACGCAGATTAACCCATTCCATATTGAAGTTTGACCCAGAGCCGTTCTAGCCACCATTCGACTGTAAAATGAAGGAGGGAGACGAGAATGTGCTGCCTGGATCATTAACTGGAACATTTACTTGTAAAAATCTTCTTCCTGCCAACCCTGGCTTCCGAAATCGGGTGCCACTGATATGTCTGCTCTTCTCTCTGCTGCTCTGAAACAGACGGCAACACAAACACCGCTGCACGTGACGCTAGTTAACACTATACTCAACAGCAGCTAACGTTAGCCTACCGCTAGCTAGTTAACACTATACTCGACAGCAGCTAACGTTAGCCTACCGCTAGCTAGTAGCTGGATTAAACACGGTTACAATGCTGACAGCTAACGCTGAACGGTGTAAAGTTTGACTGTGTTTTACTGTAGAGGACTGTGACTCGACTCAACAGCGGGATGTAACAATCTGCAGCTCCCGAGCTGCCGTCGGAAAAACAACACAGACGGTGCGTTCAATGAAACTGGTAAACTACAGCTTTGTGGTGTATTTGAAGTTATTGTAAATGTCCTTGGTGGTTGTTTTTGTCGTTCAACAGCAATTTACTAGTGAAATAAGTTATTGTTATTGTTATACATTATTATTAAATCATTTAATTTTGACCATATGGCCTTAGCAATAAACAAGCCGTTCTTTAATGTCACCAACTGTTGTTTAGTACCCTTTGTTTTCTTTTCTTTTTTTACTTTCTTAAAAAGTATCGGTTCAGGCACCGTTAATTATGTATGCGATTAATTTCGATTAATTAATCACAGAGTCTGTAATTAATTAGATTCATTTTTTTAATCGATTGACAGCCCTAATAATTAATAAATTATATCTATCTATATCTATGTAGCTATCAGCCACATGGCGAGTAAATGTTTGTACCAAAATAGTTCTGTTTTTCAGTCTTCATTTTGGCGAAGGTGCAGCTACTTTCTTCTGTTGCTCTGCTGTCTGCATGTCGGAGCTTTGCGGGGGGCGGGCCGACACACGCACACACACACTAGCGCACACACCAGACGCCAGCCACCACGTCACTTCTGTTTAGTGATAGCTATCGTTTACCTCAGGCTAATTAATTATCTAGTATGTGCCGATTTTTGGCAGCCAGCCTTCCAAAAGATAGAATAATGAAATGAAATGTTAACCAATCATTAACCATTGACCGACAAGCAGGAAACAGAGTCTCAGTTCACCTGTCAGGGAGGCGACATTTTTTTTTGCAGGATGATAGGGGAAGACTCATGAATATTCATTAGGGAACTCATCCCTGAATGGCTAGTACTCGTTGCCCGCTCTGGTTGGGTTGGTTAGGTTTAGGCTAGGGTTATGTTTAGGAAAGAGGGGTGGGATTGGTTATGGTTAGGGTAAAGATGTCAGGGCGAGCCAATCAGGGATGAGTCTTCCCCTACCATCCTGCAAAAAATAAAAATTTGCATCCGAGAGGATCTGACACATTTTCCGTACTCTGTGCCCCCGGACAGCTGTAGGCTTGTAGCGGTTAATGTTCTGTGCATTGTCGTACATATGCAGCCACTTTCCTGAAACCGCTTGCGAGACTGACAAGTCCACAGCAGCCCGTGGCGTTTATGTCCGAGCCTGTCTCCACCGCCTCCACCTGCGGGTTGTCAACTGTGTGTTTATTTTTGACGACGTAGTTAAGGCGGCAGGCGTGTGTTGCTTAGGCGGCGGCCCTAACCCTAACCCTTAGCTGCAAAGTGCTGCAGGAAACCCTGTGAGAGACTGGTATAAAATTGGACAACACTGTGGGGTCAAGATGAGGCTTCTTAAGGAAATGGGTAGTAGGGCTGCAGCTAACTATCATTTTCATTTATCAATTAATCTGCTGATGGTTTGCTTGATTAATCTATTAGTAATTTGTCCATCATAAATTCCCAGAGCCCAATGTGACGTCTTAAAATTGATTATTTGTCCGACCAACTAGCCAAAAGTCAGGGATATTCATTTTACAGTGATATAAAACTGAGAAAGGCAACAAATTTTCACATTTGAGAAGCTGTACCCAGAGAAATTTGGGCAAAACAAAATAATTTTTTGACCATTGACTAATAGATAAATTGGCTAACATATCAGCCCTAGTGTAGACTTTTGTAAGGCATACAGACATTTTAATCTATACACACCAGCAACACTCATTCAGCTTTATGACAGCTTGACAGCTCAAAAAAGGAGAGAAAAAAATCATGACAGCATTGCCTCAATATCAGCTTTCCAGTAGTCTTGCATAGCCAGACCTTCACAGTCCTGTATCAGCGCTGGATTATGGTCTGGCTATGCCGCGTTAACATTCTAGGATAGGGGGAAAAATGCTCCGGCTTGTTTGTATTTCTTTAAACCAATCTCTGCTAACCCACAGGTGGTGTGACGGTGCCCTTGCAAAATCATGTGCAAAGTAGATAGCAGAAGGGGAGGGAGCTGCACCAGATTTCAGGCTTCATCCCAGCAATGCACATCCGTTGAGCCAGACCTTTCCACAGAAGAAGTAACGCCATACATGTTCCTATTTACATGTTGTGATTTGTATAATCACAGTGTGTACAAATAACAAGGTCACATGAGACACAGACATCTTCTAACCGTATATAAACTGGGAACTATATTCTCAGAAAGGCGAAGCACTGCTACTTCTGCTACTTGGGCGGAGTGATATGCTTGCACCCGAGAAGCACCGGACAGAGAGTAGAAATGCTTCGCTTTTCTGAGACTATAGTTCCCAGTTTATATACGGTTAGAAGATGGCTGTGTCTCATGTGACCTTGTTATTTGTACACACTGTGTACAAATCACAACATGTAAATAGGAAAATGTTGGCGTTATTTTGTCACTTATTCGGAGCAGTAGGCTAGTTGGAACCAATTACCTTCAGGATCCGTGCTAGGCTAAGCTACCGGTGGAGCCGTCGGAAAGAGCTACAACGTGCACGGAGATGAGAAGGGTATGTATGGACTTATCTAACTCTGGGGGTTACGTTGAATAAGCTAAAGTCCCAATAAGTCACCGTGTTCCTTTAACAAAACGGGGAAGAAGACAGATGTGTCACTGATTGACTGGTTGGAGCATCCTTCCTATTTTCCTTTTTCCGTCGTGGTTCAAAACCTTTCATCCAATCTCAAGGACACACGTCAGTTTCTTCCATCTAATGGTAGACATGAGCAGCCATCCAATCATAAATCCTGCTCTATCTGAGTGCTAACATCCACTGGATCATCCATACACTACAATCTGGGTTATCTAATATCATGCAGAACCCTATCTTGTTATACAACACTTTACATCGCCGCTGGAAATCTGAATGTCTATGTACGTACATTTGTTTGACACAGAGTGTAATTTGGCTGGTCTCATTGTCCAGCTGATCTTAAGTATGTAACAATGCAGCTAGTACAAAGTGCATGTCAAGTAGATTTACAATTAATAAACATATTCCACATTATAAATGATGTACAATGCATTCTGGGCATGCATTTCTGTTTGGCGGCAGCGCTGCCATCTTTTCCTATAATCTGAACAATTTATTGGCTTACATGACATCTGTTCCTCCGGGGTTTGTGTGGACAAATATTACTCGAGAAAAATTGCACTTTAATATTTATATTAAAACAAAGACCCTAGATTAGGTGTCCTACTAATTTTCAAGTCAACATTCTTCACGATTACAATCTTAGTCTGGATTCTTTTCATTAGAGAGCCTTCAGAAGTCTTGCCGATCTAATACAACATGCTCCTCTCTCTCAGACACTAATTAGGGCGAGTTCTCTCTCTGCCCTGACAGCTTCACTTTGCATTCAAAATTGCTGCTCTAGCTTGTTTTTTGAGAGGAGGCACTGTGACAGCAAATTGCTAGACTCCATGCTCTTTGGAGCCGTTACAGCCTTTCTTTCGGGGCACTCTTACTTTGTCATAGATGGCTGTAGGAATAAATGAAGCCTCAAGGTTGAGGCCTACTGCAACTGTGCATGCTATGTGGGTGCTAAATATGATACAATAACCTGACAGGAGTTTTCTCTGTACTGCTATCCTCCTCCTTCAATACAGAGACTATGAACACCTGCACAATCTAATACAAACAACTGCAATACAGCAACATTTAGTCACTCCCCTGTTTGTAAAGCACATGAGGGTTGTATAAGACCAATCACGATATAACACAATCCGACACAACCATGCCAAAATGTACAGCTAGAAAAAATGACCATAATAATCACCTTTCAAACACAATGGAACATTATAAGCTTCACAAAGGAATCGTTGGTCATAGGGCTGCAACCAACAATTATTTATATGGTCTATTACTTTGCCAATTATTTTCTCACTTAATTGGGTTTGGTCCAGCCTCTGTCTTTAATTCTTTTCTTATATTTATTACTCTATTATTGCTCTACATGCTTATAAATGATCTCAATAACTTAGTAATATTAATCTCGTAATCTTCTTTCTATTCTTTTTTAGGGTGACTTTGTAACATCTGTCCAGGGACTACAGCCTTTTGTCCATGTGTGTCGCATTTACAGCAATGTTCACTATTTATTGTAGACAGAGACATACAGACAGACAGACAGATTGAAAGAGGTATTGCAAATGTAAGGTGATTAAAAAGTAATTAAAAAGTAAGAATGTGCACTGCCGCTGTTAAATTAACCAGTAAATAAATAAACAATCATTGCTGTTTTGTGCCTCCTTAATGATGTCTTCAAATTGCTTGCAAATCATCATAATTGAGAAGCTGGGACACAAAAATGTTCGCCATTTTTACTTGAAAAACAGTTGCTGAATATTTCTTTGAGGATTGACTAATTGATAAATCGATAAATGTTTTAGCTCTAACTTGTTTCAGGGCTGGACTATTGGATTGCAAACATTGCGCAGGTCTAAATAATGACTAAATCAACCCGCCTGTACGTCACATACAAACTTTTCCAGCAAGAACAGAAACAATCAAGTATTAAAAGAAGAGTGGCTGTCTGATAATCTGGCTGCCACTGGAGCATACAGTATTATGTCATCCTGCAGGAGCACTCAGTGAGGCCAGCCATCACTTCCATGTATGAAACGGATCACAAACTGAAGATCAAGAAATTTAATTAGAAATAGCTCTTCAAATTGATCTACTGTAACAATAACAAGACAAATGGCATATTAGCGATTGCAATCATTTCATAACAATTAAATAAACCTTGCTGTATGTCATCAAGCAATCACTAATAGCTGGAAAGATTACCACAGTATTCAACATATGTCTGTGACAGACACTAAATGAGGCTGTTTTTCTACTTTAAATGAGTCTGTAGCACACTGAAATGATGAAGATAATCGTCCCACCATTTTTCATTTCTCCTCAGGCTCCAGTTTCTGCTGATCACAGCTGCTACCATTTATTCCAGCTGCTATCAAACCACTTAACAGGCGTGCTTGAGGGACTCTGTTATTCATTTAGTTTTTGACTGCTGCAGTGTAGTGTGATGTTTATCATTATGTTTTCAGTGACTGTTACGTTATGAGCATGCAGTTTGTTTTTGTGCGTGTATTGTTGTTTGTGAATGAATGTAAACTAAACTGCACGCTGAGATTATAATGAGGACCAAGCTGAATCGAACAAGTTTACGTGAGACGTTTTGTATGCTTTTCATAATTATTTACAGTGTTTCTGAGAGCAGAATAAATTATTAGGCCATTTCATATTTTTATGAATAGCGCTGCGAGCAGCAGAAGGCAGTTCGTGGGAGTTTCCTCTGGTTGCATGGCAACTCACAGTGAGGTGACTCGCATGTTAAACATTTGATACCACTGATGTACATACAACATGATGCATATCTCCTTGAAGGAGTTTCACAGACTCTCCAAAGTCACTCACGGCTATTCAAGTTTTTTTTTTTTTTTTAAAGAATCAGCTGTGTGTATAA
The DNA here is from genome assembly GCF_008315115.2 of Sander lucioperca. Lineage (NCBI taxonomy): Eukaryota > Metazoa > Chordata > Actinopteri > Perciformes > Percidae > Sander > Sander lucioperca. The sequence goes on from NC_050176.1 coordinate 31,048,975, forward strand.
GGTTGTTGGGCAGCCATGTTTAAGTCAATAAGCTGCTCTGTGTCTGTCAACTTCTGCTTAGTCATCAACCCAGCTGAACATTCACCGACCGTGATGCTCTTTTTCCACCTCAGACTTACTCTGTATTTTAAAGTCTGAATGAGCTCACTGTTTGACTGCCAGCTTCTCCTCAAAGAGACAGAGACCGAAAACGTGTGTGTGTGTGTGTGTGTGTGTGTGTGTGTGTGTGTGTGTGTGTGTGTGTGTGTGTGTGTGTGTGTGTGTGTGTGTGTGTGTGTGTGTGTGTGTGTGTGTGTGTGTGTGTGTGTGTTTGTGTGTGTGTGTTGTCACACAGCCCAGGTGGGGATTTTAGGAATATGACCTTCCCAGTGTGATGCTGCCACGTTTGGTATGCATGACCACAGTACCCTTTACAACAGAGAGGCGGGACTAAATAGAAGAAAAGCACACTTGTCTTCTGCTTATTTGACCCGATAAAACACTGTTTTGTATCTTACTATCACGAGATCAGCCAAGTCAGCTGCCATTACAATTATTACTATTGTCTCTGTTATAAGACTGTGGGATAGAAAAATATACAATAGTTTTGTCATGTTGACACAAAGAGACACTTTTGTGAATTAGCTGTGACCTGGAGGGACCAAGTCGGCCAACTGCAAATGTACATATGTATTGTTATACAGCAGCATTAGCTAAATTCATATTATCTCAGGAGCACTGAAACACAGTGGACGACTCTAGTGCTAAAACAGTTAGTCAAGTAATCGATTAGTTCATCAACAACAATTTTGATAATCAATTAATCTTTTAGGTTATTTATAATAACATTTTTGCTGCTGGTTAATTTGACTCAACACGGGAAACCTCACCCAGCCCGGACACGGAAAGGATTGACAGATTGATAGCTCTTGACCATTTTGTCACAACATGGCTCAAGGGCCATGACAAAAGAGGGAACGAGGCATCGTACATGATCAAAAGTGATTTATTTAACAAAAGAATAAACTAAACATATCTTTTGTAATGTGCAAGGTGTGTCTCTGTAACTTAAATAAACCTAAAACAAGATGTGGCGGGCGGGGTGATCAGGCCATCGTTGATGTCTGGATTGCAGTGAAGAGAGACACATGTAGTCTGACCAGGTGGAGCTTTATCCCCACTAGCTCACAGCTCCCAGATGCACCAGATCTGCCATCAACTCAAGACAAAGATGGTTAAGACCAGAGAGGTATCACTCCCACAGAGTGGCCCCAATGGATCACACAGGGGCGGTCACACTCCCCCCCATAAAGCCGGTGGCCCAAAGGAGCCACCGGCAAAACCAACTAACCCATCCAGCTGTCACAACCAAACATTATCCAGAAAAGGCAACTGTTACCAAATCACCAAAATATAATACACGGCAGAAAACATATACCAAGCAGAAAGGAACTGTCGACCTCCAAATTGCGCCAGGACGACTGCTCACCCCTGTCCCATCTTTAGCAAACCTCGGTACCTGGGAAGCAAAGTAAGAAAACAGGCACAAAAAAAAACAAACAGGGTACAAGACAACAAAAGATGGCAATACCAACTTAGAGCAGAGAGGCACGTGACAACGCATCACATATTACATTGTCCACTCCTTTAATATGTCTAATCTCAAGCGCGTAGGCTTGCAAAAACAACGACCACCTCATGAGTCTCTGATTGGGACATTTAAGTGACTGCAAAAATGTCAGCAGATTGTGATCCGTGTACACAACAAGGGGCCTCCCACCAACGTACACCTCGAAATGCTGCAAAGACCAAACAAGTGCCAGCGCTTCTTTCTCTATCACTGAATAATTCAGCTGATAACGGTTGAATTTTTTCGAAAAGAAGCTAACTGGCCTCGCCAGTCCCTGACCATCCTCCTGCAGCAAAACAGCACCCGCCCCAAACTGACTTGCATCTACTTGGATCATGAAAGGTTTATCAAACCGCGGCGCTATTAACACAGGAGACAAACACAACAAAGACTTGATGTTCTCAAAGGCTTGCTGACACTCATCAGACCACAAAACTTTGCATTAGCCTTCAACAACTCCGTCAGAGGAAAAACAACTGTAGAGAAGTTTTTACAGAAGACTGTGAAGAACACTACATCGGTGAAGCAGCAAGGAATCTGGACAAGAGACTGAATGAACACTGGAAACTAACATGAAGTTTCTGTGAACACCAGACCAGAACAGAAAAATCAACTGGGAAGGGGTTAAAGTCGGTGGACAACCAAAGAAAAATCAAAGAGGACATTATGATCCTACCCCATATACATTACGACCAATTGTTTTCACATGACCAAATCTCCATACTTAGGTTACATGAAAACAACTAAACCATCTGCATGATAACTGCAATTTTATCCACTGATGAAGGATATGAGATGTGGCTGAAAGTTAGGGAAAAACCAAGTAAGTGGACCTTGTGATAATTTTATTAAACTTTGCCATTTGTGCTATGGGAAATCATGATTAGGTATATTCTCTGACATTTTAAAGATGAAACTATTAATCGAAAATAATCAACACATTATGGTGGGTAATGAAAATGATTGTTAATTGCAGACTCACATGACACATAATAATGCTTCAGTATTAATACCCAAAGGCCTTTAAATGTACATCACTTTTGTGCCATTCATTACATTCACTTACAAGGAATCACACACATCCATACAGTGCAGTGAGATGTGCAGTTGTGTGTTTGTGATGAGATTAGACGCCTTGTAAAGCGCCTTTCTGTCCCCGACCTACTGATGACATTCAGGCCTGATTAAGAAACAGAAGAGGTGATAAAAAACCCAGAGGAAGATAGAAAGACGAGGCTGGCTGTCCTGTCAGACAGACACAGTACAGATACCAGATGACTTTAATATGAGCCTTGAAAAACACTTGTCAACACTTGTTGATCACTTTAACAAAGCAAATAGGTGCAAACAAGCAAAGGGCTTGTGTTTGTGGATGCAGCAGCTAGGAAAGTGCTACACCATAATCTATACAAGTAGACAGAAACTATGTTTCAAACACCTGCTCACCCAACTAAGAATGAACACAAAATAACCTAAACATAAATAATATAAATAACCTGTCACATTCTTCTGTTTCCAGAGCCTTCTTTTCCCATTAGATTGTTATTGTGCCTCATAAGTCCCTTTTGTAAACACTTGTCATTATAATGAATACTGTGACTGTGACTCTTTGACTGGTCAAATACTTTTATGGAAATTCAATGCATCTTTAAAAAAAAAAAAATAGTGAGAGGAAAAAGGCAAACCAGTTTGTAAAATATAATCGTAGAGGATGCATTTTTTCATTTATTACCTTCCATTTTAACATAGACTGAGTAAGCACAATATATTTTATGCGCTGCCTCTAGCCTGTCAAACTAAAAATAGCATCAATGTTTGGAGCACACAATAAATTACTCCAGGATTCATTTCAATAAAAGCTCTGAAAATCAAAAAAATAAAGCCCAGTCTTACTCACTCTTTGTGCCATGCTGTGGGAGAGCTCCAAATCATGTTCATCAGATTCAGAGCCAGCAATAACTTGCATTAGCACACTGATGATTTATATCCAAGCACTCGTTCTATTTACAGCAGCCGTACTTTTAAGTGCATGAAGCAACATGGCAGCTTCATGGAAGGACTGGCCTGAGTCTCTGCTGCCGACCCAGCTGCTCCTGTCCAAATCTCCATTCAGCATGAACAGCTAACCAACCCTGGAGGGCCATGGTGTATGGAGACAGCAGCGGGACAGATTCTGACCACATCTGGTGGCTGGATGCTACTGACAATTACATCATAAACTGAGGGGTAGAGGTGAAGGAGAGGAGTGTACGAGGGTTTGTATGCATGACAATGCATTTTATGAAAGGAAGAACGAGGAGAATAGTTTGGAGCCATCTATAGAGAAGTCAAAGGTGAAGAAATTGGCATCCGAGTGTGTTCATGTTTTACTTCTTTCCTGCTACATTTCATTCCACCATAAATGTGGACTATAACCTTTGTATTAACATGAGAGATGGATAGACCAATCGACCGACAAACTGTCACCGTCATCTAAACAGCAGCATGTGAGAGTATGACTTGTTTTGGACACACAACGAAAACTAGGGCTACAACTAAGGATTATTTTCATCAATGATTAAGGTGATGTCTTCAAATTGCTTGTTTTGTCCGACCAAAACCTAAAGGTACTTACTATCACAGTAGACAAAGAAAACCAGCAAATATTTACATTTTAGAAACTGCAACCAGTGAACTAAATGAAATATTAATCCATTATCAAAATTTCAACTCCAATGAGAATACATTTCTTGATTTCCTTTAGGTATTAGGAAAGCACACCAACAGGCTCGCTGTAGCGCTAAGTCGACACTCATTCCAAAGAATAGATATATCACTTACTGTTGTTTGTGATTGAGCTCCTGCTCCTTGTTCACTAGATCCTGTTTGAGGTTGGCTAGCATTTCCACAGAGACGTCCACCTGCCGAGAGAGCTCCGAGGCCTTGTCCTCCAGGTCTTGCTTCTCCTGGCTCAGCCGTTCGCTCTCCAGTTTGGCCCGCTCCAGCTCCGAGCTCTTCCTCTCCAGCTCTGACTGAAGACGACCTACGCGGGCCGCTATTTTCTGCTCCACCTACAAGACAAGAGACACTTGAGCTGCCTAATGTCCCGCCATAATCCCCACATTGTATGAAATGCAACAAGTTAATTCATTTTCTTTCTGCTGCTGAGCTCAAAGTTCTCAAAGCAGACCGAGAACAGACTGAGACTAATTTAATATCTAACCTAATGACAGAGAGTATTTTTCTTCAGGGCCTCTGGACTGTGCAATTACCCACCTACCCAAGAGTGTTATGATCTTGGAGTGCTATCTAAGCAACACACCCATTTCAGGGGTTAAGTTCCGAAGTAGAACAGTGTTGAAAATACGAATATCTGAAATTCAAAATGTGAAGATCTGAGGGATTGCAGGTGATTTCCATAGTTTACAATAGACTTTCCTTCTGCATTATAATTTGTTGAAATACAGCTTTCAGTCATTAGTAGCAGGACTGAGCACTGTGTTGCTCAACAGCACTCCAATCATTCATGTACAAGAAAGATGATTTTCAATCACCAGTAGCCTACTTCACTGGAATTAGGCATGCACTTAAACTATTTCTCCTGTGTCACGGAAAAGTTTCCTCTGTTGAGTTTATATTTTCTACATTCTTCTTGTGTTTAAAATATTTCATGTGATTACAGCATCTTTCGTTTGTGGAAAAGCCCTGTGAAAATATGTTTTTTTATCTTATCCATTTATCCTATTTATTCTTAACGTGCCCTGCTGGATCCTTGGGTCATGAATTGGAATGTATTGTTTGATACAACCACTAGGGGGTGCTGAAGTGAGAAATGTTCAAATTCAAAACATTTATTTAAAAACATTTCTCCAGTAAAATCATTATTTGAACATAGTAACAATCTTAACACTAAATATACATAGAGTGTGTACAGCTCTAACTGTATACCTAATAGCTATATATTTATTATTTTGCTTGTTTGCTTAGCTTGTTAGCTTTACATATTAGCGGCATGTTTGTATCTGTATCATGTAAATTTGTTCTCTGTTTTACGCAAGTATATTGAGTCACTTGAATGTGTTTATGTGAACACATTTGACAAAAAAAGTTAATTTTGATAACCATAATTATCATATTGACCTCTTCAGACAGCTTCTCCAGCCTTTCATCCAGCTCCAGCCGTTCAAACGCCCTAGCCTTCAGCCTGGCCAGGCCCTCTTCATAGGCCGCCTCTACTGCACTCGCCGCTACATTAGCTGCCACTGCTACAGCTGTGCTGGGGTTTCCATGGGGACCCGGGTCTGCGGATGTCATGGCTTTTTTCATAAAAATCTCCCCCAGGGGAAACTCCACATTGGGAATATACCGGGCTGCAGTGTTGGAGTTAGCCGGGGTCAAACTCAGGTCATCCGCACAAGGAAGCTCACGACAAGGGAAGCGCCGCTCCTTTAAAGCTGACGGCCGCAGCGGCTCAAAAGGGTCGTTGTTGTTGGCAGGTGCGAGGATAGCTCCCTCAGCCACTAGCGGCAGCAGAGCAGCAGCGTCACATACACTGTTGGATTTGGAGAGGACGTAAAGGGTCTCGTACGTGTGGTTGTACTCCAGGTGGGCACGTAAGGACGACAGGCTTCGGAAGCGCTTGTGCTCCCCGCAGCGAGGACAGCGGTATGGCAGGTCCAGAGAGGCCATTCCGTGCAGTAACTGCCGGAGGAGAGGGGGCGCTCATGCGGCACAACGGTAGCGCCAGTATGAGGGCACAGAGGTCAAGCATGTGACAGATCCTCTCATGGTGAAAACATGGCAACAAGGTGACAACGGCAAGTCAGTAGGAGGAAGAGAGATCCCATGTCCTATGGAAGAGCCCAGCTCAGTCACATGAGCACACATAGTGACAACATTCAACTGGTCTTTTTACTTCATCTATCATTGTTCCCCTGCCTGAGGTCCTAGAAACAGAGCAAAGAAATTACAAGTGAGTTAAAGTGCTTTATACAGTGAGTTTTGGGATAACATCAGATGAGAAAGAGAATCAAATGAACAAATGGACATAATCAAGCTAAATAAATGACAGAAACTTGATGACAAAGGCCATTCCCACAATTTCCCTTGGGATAAATAAAGTTATATCTTATTTTATTCTATTGTATTTTAGTGCAACTTCAAAACAATAAACTGGGGAAAAACTGTGTACTCCAGAACCATATTTGATAAATATATCCAGCATTTTCCTGCAATAGGACCAAGTTAATCCTGCTACTTTAACTTTTATGGACTCCTACAACTTGTGATTTAAAGGCATACTATGTAACTTTTCCCTCTTCGGTCCCCCTACAGGTTGTCTCATTGGAACTACAGCCGCGCGAGCTGCAGTTCCAATGAGACAACCTGCATAGTATGCCTTTAAGCATTTTGCTTTTCGTCTTTCATTTGAGCAGAAAAAGTGGAAAGCAGGCAGTGAACCATAAGTCAATTGTAAACAAGGGGAAAAAAATCACACATTTGTATGAAATAATCGTTCATGAAGTTAATAGCATGATATTAGCTTTCTTAGACATCTTTGTAAAATGTGATTATACATATGATTATAGATATCATTTATATTTACCACTCCAGTAGCCTGCTGTGTCTGAACTCTCTAAGTAGAAATCTTGATCTATAAGTGTCTATAAGGGTTAAAGCAAACTCCTGCACTTGTACCCTGAAATACTCAGAGGAAGACTGGAGGGAGAGTGGGGGAAAGGAAATGGCTCCATTAGTGAGAGTGCTTGTTAGCGCCAACACCATCTTCTAGTCTGAAGTCTATGAGGTCAGCTGGACAATACTCCAATTTCTTTACAAGGGCATCTGGTAACTAAAACAAACTGTCCACCATCTGTTATCTGAGTTGTGTTCTCTTTCTCCTGCCTTTGCATCTGCAGTTTCTTGTAAGCCTTAAATGCCACCTTATAAAAAAGGACAAACGCAGCATGCTCTTCAACCACTTTCCAGGAATAATTTCGGAATAAAAACAATGAACCTTGCATTCATGACTGGAGTCTGATACTGGTAAAAACCTGGTTTGCTTTTGACTATGAAAATGGGAACAACAACAAAAAAATAGGTCTTGTCTTCACATTGCATAATCATAAGAATCTGGCTTAAGAGATCCTCAAGTCAAGACTCTTTCAAACAACAACTAACGGGTATAAATTCAGCTGGGTATTTCTCTGGTAAAGTTTTACTACTGAAAGCATAAACAGCTTTTGGTTAATGTCAATTACAACATGTTTTATCACGTTATATTGGACAGAGGCTTTCTATTTTACTTAAAAAAAAATGCTACTGTTAAATGCAGTTTCTTTTTTATTATTTGGATAAGAACCATCTTGAATGGGCTGCTGTCATATAATATGTTATTATGTAAAAGCGTCATATCATGTCATGTTGCCTTGATTATTTATAGCATTAATAGTTTGTCCATAGAACCCTAAAGATCTGCTGAACTACTCCTACACCATGTTTAATGTTGCTTAGCCCAATGAATCAAATTTCTTGACCCTCAAGTATTGCTGATTGTTTTTTTTTAAATCAGCAACCCAAAGGGTGCTGGTTTAAGAACCAAGAATATTAAAGCCTTGAACTTGGATTGCTGTACAACCACCCAAATGGTCAGCATATCAAGTAGAGTGGGCACAGTCTGTATTTCAACATGGTCCATTTGGACTCTTACACCTGGGTAGAGACGGTGTTGTACACCAATCCGAGACTGACACTTGAGCCAAAACAGACTCTCTCTCGCTTAACTTTCTACAGCATCTTTTAATGAAAGAAGCAGTAGGCACTGACATTGGCGGTGTGATCACAAATCACAGATGCAGGCTAGTCTTTACAGAGGGCTTATACACTGGAAATCCCCAGAAGTCACTGAGACTGTTATTAGAAGTCTGGTGAGGCTGGAACAGGGAGTGTACTGGCAAGCTGTGCCCACTTATTAAAAGAGGAGGATTTCACAGACCCAGTCACTACACTGCAGACAGCAGGCATTTCTCATCTGCTTGAAATTACGAAGTGAGGTATTTAACCGGGCAGGAAATGGAAGGGAAGTGAGGCTTTGGTAGCCTCATGTCACATCCTGCCAATAGAGCTCAGCTGAGACGTCCCAGAGGACTGTCTTTATTCATTTATTGTGATTAGTGAATAGTGGATGTGTGTGTGTAACATAAGACACGCCGTTAGCCATGCCCTTCAGCTTTCCTCACTGATACCAGTACCAAAGAGTGAAGTTTACATTTTCTGTATTAATTTTGAATATTTAAATTTTTTTTTACAAAAAGCACCATTTGCAATGCAACCAGTGGTTAGAGTGGTTTTACACTGACAGATGCATCAGCAGCAGCTCTTTTGTGTTCCCCCCCCCATATTGTCTGTTTATATTATAGGAACCATATTCTGAGTGGTCCTCACCATCAGAGGACCCTGTAAACTGCAATGAACGGTGTTCTGTAGTAACAAACAACAATTGTTTGATGCATGGGAACACATGAGATAGCCTGGGAATAGTTCAAAGTGACATCTTCAAAGGTATTCAGTTTACATTTATAAATGACAAAGAGAAGCAGAAAATCCTGCCATTCGAAAAGCTGGAACCCGAGAATGTGTCACCTAACGTTTTGCTTGAAAAATAACTCAAGCGATTAGTCGATTATCAAAATAGTCGCAGATTTGTTTCTGTCCATCGGGTAATCGTTTCAGCTCTACTATATCTACTATAAACCAACAACATTGTTATGCTTACTTACAGGCTTCAACAACCAATCAAGAGAGGAGGCAAATCACAAATATCTGAGGCAATTACAGAATCAACAATAAAACAAATCATCCATAAAATGAGACAAACAATATACCATGTAAGACGTATAGAATGCAAACGTTAAATTTCAAACCAATATACTTCTTTTCTGTAAAAATCAGTAACAACCAAAAACCATCAGCCTTACCAAACCAGCTGTCCCATCTGTATCTAGTATACAGTGCTCTCTACCTTCTAACTGCCAACTGAGAAGCTGTGGGACCAGATGCCGTATACAAAGGTCCTTTAAGTAAAGGCAGGGGGCTTGGAAACAGGAAACTCTCAGTGCTTCTTTGTCACTTGTGCACTGATCAAAAGCACATCTGCCACAATCCCAAGGCCACATTTTGTGTCGGGCACTATTTTGGGATAAAAAACATGCAGCACAGAACAGCTCTGTCATAATAATTGAGAGCAGCCACCTGGTACTATGGCAAAATATCCCAGAATTTAGGATTAAGAGGCACAGTGTTTAAAAACATATAGATGATTAATATGAGCATTAAGAAAATACTGTATTAGTATTGATGCTAATTACAAGGTTTATCTTTGCTTTGAACATGTATGCACTGTTAGGCAGTGCACTTGTATATGTACTGTGTTTAGTTGGCTGATGGGAATACACATTATTGGAATATGGGGAATATAGTCATTAAAGATCCAGATACTGTTACTGCTACAGACCACATACTTGACAGACATGACAGGCCATCAAAAATATCACCCTAATTGGTTGTTTTATTTTTGTTGAGTTCTGTTGAGGCTTGAGTAACCCTAATGTACAGACCTTTAATGGAAAGCTACTTTTTTTAAAGGCTCCTAAAGCTCTCTCTGCTGAGAAAGAGAAACAATGTCATTTTCATTGTCTGTCAAACGCAAGCTTCCAGACGGTCAAACAAGCCATTTAAGTCAAGGCATAGATAGACCTACATAAAACAGAACACAGGCGTCAATTTGACTATGGTTTTTGTTTTTAACAGCAAGGGGATGACTAAAGGGTTCTTTATATATTGCTGTTTTACATCAGGGCAGTAACCTGAAGTCAAGGGATGTTTAAAAATGGAGGTGGAACTTCAGATTGTCAACACACACTGTCCATTTCTATTGCACAGATAAAGGTTTCTGAACTAAAGTCGGGGACAGAGTCCCAGGTGGGTATTCTCAAATGGACAGAGAGAATAAAGGTATAGAAAAATGGTGATAAAGAGCAAGAGAGGTGAAGCTACAAGAATGAGAGAGACAGAGACAGTGAAAGTGTTTCACAGTAATAGGGAAGGCTTTATAGTACTACTATATAGTATATAGTAATACTGCAGGAGTTTTACAAATTGTAAAGAAGTAATGGATGGCCAAGAGCACATAGCCCCTGTAAAAATGTTTGAAATTATGTGAGCTTACCAACAGGAGACAGTTTGTATTTTTCTGTTCAAGAGTAGGGCAATAATACAATCATTGTTTATTAAAGGCACCCCGTGGAGTTTTCCACAACTAGAAGCAGTGTGGAGCAGTGTTTTTATGAATGGGTGCCTATTTTGTTAGTATCTTGTGGATATCCACGAGGACGCACATGTGCAACACATTCTCATACCTAAACATTAGAAAAGGTCGATTTCCAATCACTCCCAAAACAACATATATGGCGTTCTATTTACTGCAGCACGGTGGCCGTTTTAAACATGACGTGGCGATAAAACGTGACCGCAGCAGCTGTTTTAATTATGTGACTGTTCGATTTAAAGTAATGGCCGCCGTTTTAAAGATCTTTTTAATGTTGTAAAACCTGCGTCACGGACTAAGGTCCGTAAAAGTCGGTTAATTTCAAAAAATGACCGTTGACTTTTTGTTTCACACGGGACACAGAACAATGGTCTCCGGAGTGAAAGTCCTGTGTTTGTTTGAAACCAACCACCAGCCCAACCTCCCTCCTTACTTTGAATTTGGCACTCTTATACTTCCTTGTTTGCTCCCGTGATAATTACTACTGCCAAGAGAGGCCGCCGCCTAATAGCAAACGTAAAGATGGGTCGTTAAGAGCAGCTTGCACAATGGACCTATACGGTCGTTTTCTGGGTGAGGACGGTCCAACATGTGCTGCACGGTTTCACGCTTTTCCATTGATCATCAGTTGGTTACAGTAACATGTTATGAACTGTGGAAGCGTGGAAGGAAGAAGAAAACTTCTAGCAAGCAAACATGAATGTAAAGAATGAAGGTTTAAAATTCTTCGAAATATTTCTGCAAATATCAGGGAAGAAAATGTATTCCACACGTTTATTAGGCCTTAAGGAGACATTTCGGTGAGTAAAAACTTTTTAACATGAAATATTCCAGGGTACCTTAACTTTCAGTGGAATCGTATTGGGATGATCATATCATGCTATCATTTTATAAAATCCTGTTGACTAAACAAACTTTGCAAGCAAATTGTCATTTGAAAGTAGCAAAATGAGGTCAATCCGTTTCATCATTTTGTTTTTTTTATACGTGATTCTTTTTGTTTTCCATATTTTGATATATATTTTGAAACTGGAGATGAGAAAGACACTGATCACCAATTGCTGCTGACGGCTAGGCCAGCAGTTTGCATGGCAGTTCCAATGCCAATGGTGTGTGCTTGAGTGAATGAGAGGCACATTGTAAAGCACTGTAGTATAAAAAGCACTATATAAATGCAGTCCATTTTCCATTTGATTACAGCCATTGCTCAGCCCTAATCAAGAACGAATAAGCACTCAGTCATAGTTTGGAGACATAAATATGTTGCTTCCATATACTTAATAGTATGGTGTAAGTGTACTTAATATGATTTTTGTGTTTAGGACCTGCCTCAGCCTTCAGTATCAGAGTGTTGTGACACAGCTGGAAACGTTAACAGTGAGGCAGGTATTAACTCTCTGGCGGAATAGGATGCTTTTTTATCAGAAATTATTACAGATATACTCATCCTCACCCTATATTACTGCATCTTTTAATTTTAAGCACTACAGCTATGTGGTCACTGGCTAACAGTTTGTGTGCACAGCAGTATTTAAGCCGTTTTAATGAGGAGGTATGGGACGCTCTGCATACAAACACCCTGATTGTACCTGCTGTGCTGCTCTGTCCAGCACAGCAGCATTTTATCTGCTTAAGAGTAGAAGTGGCTAACACAAGTTTCAACCCACAAGCTTTGCACATCCATGCTAACAGATATGTTAATATTTTATCCCAACACTCACTGCAAGCACAACCATCTCAGCGGTGATCCCTCTCTGACTCAGCCTACCCAAGGAATATTCTCTTTTTAAGTCTCTTTCTACTTTTACAGCTTTCTTTAAAGTTTATTCTCACACCACCCATGGTAAAAAAAAAAAAAAAGTGGAAGTACAGGCTTGAATACTGTATTTAACAATTTGGCATTTTGTTATAAATTCTTGATTTATTAGATCTAAGCAGGTTTTCGAACTCAAATTAAGCTGGGTGCCAATGCTCTGCACAGCTGTTAGCACAAGTAAAAAATGAATATGTAGGTCAAACAACCATGAAATTTCAGTTTGCATGCTTCTGTTTGGCTTGTGTTGTGCGTCTGTTTGTTTCTCAAATCTTTGTAAATACTGATTTTTTTGGGGGGTTTTCACAGACCACTGGTTATTGAGGAGAAGGAGATGATTACTGGAAATGTTCCAGATTATTTTTGCATTACTTAAACTAGACCAACACTGTCACCTATGCAAGAGGCCTGAGGAACTAATGACATAACTCTTACTAAATGGAAGCATTGTGTTAGTTCAGGCCCAGCACTAAAGTCACGCCTGAATTAGGGTCCCCAACTTCCTTACGTGCTATATTTTTGCTATTGTTGACTTAACTAGTGTAGCAGAATCCTCGTAGCTGCTCGGATTCTTTGAGAGCTCCTTCAAAGAGCAGAGCCTTTTGTGCTAAATCTAACTGTATACCCATTTTCTATAAATTATCAATTCCTTGATGTGGGTGTCTGACTAAACTGTGCTTACATTTGAAAAACAAGGCTTTAAAGCTTTAGTGCGTAAGGGCGGTGCACAGTCACGAAAGGCTTGTATCACGTTGACGCGTCTACAGTTTTGTTGTCATTACTTAGAATTCCTCATGGGGGCAGCAGAAACTATGCACTATAGCTTTAACAACACCATGATAAGCTGGCATTACCAGAGGCATAGATGCACAATATCCCCAGTTACATTAATGCATAATTTAAAGAAGTATATTACCGCTGGAAAGAGGATCTTTTCATAAAACTGGACTTTCTATGCAGTAGAATGGCGAAGACATTTTTAAATCGGTGCTACATGACCAGAGAGAAGAAGCTGTGATATTCCCTTTCGCTCAAAAGGTAGAAAACCTACAGCTACCAGAATCCACTGCGCTGCATCGGACAAATAAATGCTCCCGCTTGTTGGTGACATACTGCGGCACGTCAAGCTCTACTGTATTGACACAGAATGGCGGCCAGCTGCTAACAAACGATTTTGTATAACAGTTAAACAGTACACTAAAATATGTTTATGAAATCATTTTAGGCTTGAAATAGGCAATGCAGTAACATAATCTTGGTTTATATTTGATCAGCGCTGCCTAGTTTTACAGTTTAATCTGAGTTCGGTCTGAGTTTGAGGAAGAGAGAGAGGGGCAGCTCTCTCTCTCTCTCTCTCTCGATCAAACCCTAAGTGACAAGTTTTGCGTCAAGCATATCACTTGATGGTTGTTCTGCTTGCCTGTAAGTAGGGAGATCTGGGCATTGGTAAGATGGATGTAAGTTTAACATGGTTCATTTACACATATTACCAACATTATGATGATACAAAGTTAGTTGAATATATATATTGAATAAAGTATCCCTTTAATTCAAACTCCTTACATTATATGTGTGAAGACATTGCAACTGAATTCTTAAACTCTGCACCATGTGCATAAAACATCAGCTGGCCCTCAAGCTACACTAAGTGACTGTTAAATTTTCAGCTCGAAAGGATGAACACCAACTATTAAACTTGGTCTAAATTCATTCATAAATAATACAAGTCGCCAGTTAAAAGCAAATGTCACTCAGCTTCTGAGGCCAGGAGCTCCATGTCACAGTCAGCTGAGATGTATTCCTGTGTGCCTGTGCTCCATGATCAAGATTTGTTTTGCTTGGAGGTGTGGGGGGAACAGAGTGAGTCAAAGTGTATCATAGCAGTCATGCCACTCCTCTTCACCTAGAGATGCTGCGGCACTGAACTCAAGCTAGCAGTTAGCAGAAAGCTACTGTACATACTGGAAGTGCCAAGACTGTATGAGAGGTGTGACACGAGCATCAGCCTACACCTCAACAATGGAGCTGTGTTTGTCATGTGTATAATGTGCTCCTCCCACTCCCACATTATTATATTCACAGTCAATGCAATGATGATACTAAATATCCAAGTAAATAAAGCAAAATAGTTCACATTGCTGAACCCTCTGCATTATCATACAGTATGATAGCATCAGTGTAAAATGCGTGCTAAAGACTGCAAGCTTTGTGACTGCAGCCGACATGGATGAGAACCCTTTGACATGTTCCCCCGGAAAGGCTGCATTACAATATACAGACTCCTTTAGAAGCTGAATGAGAGGTTTAATGAAAGCCCCTAATGCCTTCTAGGCTCCTACATGTGCACGTCAAAGTGTGTTAGTCCTGAGAAAAGCCATGGGACTCCTATGACAGGACAATCTCACGACCTGTGGCTCCTCACCTGACAGCAAAGGGCAAACCTAACCACTTATATGGAAAAGAACTCGGCACACATTGGTTTTCCGTTTGAAGAAGACCAGACCAAAACATTTAATCTCACGTGACAGTGTTACCATGACAACCCCCTTTTTTTTGCAACACCTTGAAGACAGGCAAATATAACATACTTAACACCTATACAGAATCACAATCAATGAACACAAAATAACCAACAAAAATAATTTCATATCTACCATTTAACCATCTAAAAATCGGAATTAACCAGTGGATTCAACTTTGTGGTCATTTACAAAGCTTTGACCTGACTAACAGCTCTGGTAAGAACCTAACCTTGTTCGAGACTTGAGATAGGTCTAACTACACCGCTTATCTATTCTGGAAAAAACGCTCTGGCTTGTTTCTATTGCAAAATAGATAGAGGAGATAGCGGAAGGGGAGGGACATCCGGCGCATCTCATGTCAGCAATATACATCATACAGAAGCCCCGCGTCACATCACATCCATCCAGATCTTCAGGCTCCCTTAATCCCTTCATCACCGTAAAAAGTAAAAAGATAGTTTAGAAAGACAGTAGCTCCCAAGACGGCAACCGCTTGTATACGAGAACGCGACTTGTCTTTATAATCTTTTTAATAAACTGTCTGTACACTTACAAAGTTCTCAATGCTTCGGTTAACATTTAGGGACCCTCATTATGCTACCGTTTAAGTGTGGTGATATTTTGAGCCTTTTTAGTGGTATAAATAGCGATTTGTTTTTACTTTCCCTGTGCCCCGAATACTAGCGTTGTAAGCTAATCTGCGGTCCGCGCTAGCTTGTTTCAAGCTACAAACACATTTGATTAGCATGAAATCATGTCCCAGAGAACGATCGAGTGGGTACACATCTGTTATTAACCCCTAGGTCCGTTTTGTGCCGGAATTGTCCTTTAAATGAAGTCTCTCCTGATTGAAATAACGTTTCTCACACAATGCTGTCAAGCTCAAGTTGTTCTTTGACTCGTCTCAGGTTATCCTGTAAGCTTCCCATTTTCAAACATAAGATTCTGTTACACTATTTGGAGATGCTTTCCCCTCATTTTCACTCTTTAGGACTTAACATGAGCTAAAAGGTAACCCCTATGCTTATTGGACATCTTTTTGCCTTTCTAATCTTAGCCGACACAACGCAGATGGATGAGTTGAAACCGACTGAACTTGCAACATTAAGCCTACAAACAACCCATGATGCAGCATTTAGCTGCTAAGGAACCAGATATTTTACTCAGGAGTTAGTGGAGACCAAAACCAGAGCTAAAAGAGAGTAAAGTGGACTTACATTCATCAGGTGGACACAAATAGGACTCCACATGAATGATAATGTTGCTCTGTTACTACTGGATGTGTAAATAAGCAACTATTATTTTACAAGTTCCCCATATCAACTTAAAAAGTGAGGATATGTCACGTCAAAGTGGTCAAATAAAATCAGTTACTGAAGGTTTAAAGTAACAGCCTGTCCCTCTATTGAAAATGTAAAACGGATCTTATGATAACATAATTGTCTAACCCCACAGTATAATGCACCCCCTACTTTTTTCCAGAAAAAAAGAAAACTTTGTAACTGTTGATGAAAGTTATTAATTACTAACGTATAGTAGCTATCTGTCATTTGGCCAACACTTATGCAAGAGACCAGCAGTATTAACATTCAGTTGCCACATGTGAGACTGAAGACAAACACAAAGCTAAGGCTCTCACTGCAGTCTCACTGCAGTGACACCGAATGGAAGCTCGGGTCTGGATGAGGAAGGGATAGTGAATGACATGGACTGACTTTCACAAATGTGAGATGATGGACAGACTGATTCCCCGGCTCACCGCTGTCTACTATTGATCCAAACGGCTGTTCACAGAAACAATTATCCTCCAGTATACATTCATCAACAATGCATGCCAGGAGGATGTTGTTAAACACATTATCGGCGCGGGTTCCTTCTGAAATCACTATGTATGTCGGCAGGCATGAACACGTACAGTATGGGTCCATTGTAGGGATGTAACGATTACCGGTATAACGGTAAACCACGGTAAAAATGTTGAAGATGACAATAACTGTTTTCATTTAAAATATCATTATTATCATGGTGGATTACCACGGTGTGGAAACCGCGTGTTCCCAGCTTCATCCGTTGGAATCATGGCAAAAGGAGGAGATGACAGCGCTCAGGTCATCAGCCTTGTAAAAAAGGCCATAGTAACACTTGCTCTCTCTCCTGAGATTATTGACCAATCACTGACGAGAGTCATCGCTTTGATCTCCTGCCAATCACCCAAGCTCAGACAGGAGAAGGGGACAGAACAGCGGCTGTAAACAGACTTTTTTCTTTATCATTCCTTACCCGTTTTCGGACTTGTTGAAGTGATGTGTGTGTAGCCCAGAACGTAAGTTAAAACTATTCTGTAGCTTGCTAAACTGTCATGGGTTTTACTGCCTCGTTATCTGTGTAAACGTTTTAGCTGTGTTTATTCATATTTCAATAAGTGTACTGCTACAATGTGGATTACGTTTTGCCCGTGTTACGACGTGACATTTATTTGGAGAGAGAGAGATATATTATCGCCTTGATAATATTGCTGTTGCTGTGTTTCTTATTGCATAGCTGATAGATGTGCAGATTGTTTAATATTACTTGTGCAGCCATGTGTGGATATTCAGGTTGTGTTAGGGCAATTTGCTAGCAAGGTGCAATCGCCAGTAAACAGACTAGCGCTGTGGAGCCACGTGCTTAGCTATTAAAGGTGTATTACACTGTTTAGTCCGTTATGGATATGTGTGTTGTAATAGATGTGGCTTATTCTCAGTTTGTGTTACTGAGCAATATGTTACATTTATGTTAATTATTACAGAGAAATGAATGTAATTCTTAGTATTGTTTCTTGTTATATGCTGGTGGCTATAACATTTAGTTTTGGTAAATAATGTTTATAGTAAGTCAGATGCTTATTAATGTCCATTATTATTTGTTTATATTTCAGAACCACAGCCAACTTTACATGTAACGTCAAATACAACTTCAGAGTTAACTTCATGTTGGAGTTGTAAATAAATCTTCCTGGATCTCAAAGTCAGACATCTCTGGTTCTTACCAGACACCCTACAGCGGGCCGGTGTTTCAGTAGCCAGTTTTCAATAGTTTTTACAAGCCTATTGACTACATTTTTGTAATATAATAAACACTGTTACACTTTTTGAAATTATTTCAGCTTGTGTAGGCCTATTAGTGCTTTCTGAACATATTGAACACACTTTCAAAAACATCGCGATAATACTGAAAACCATGATAATTTGAGTCACTATAACCGTGAGGTTAAATTTTCATACCGTTACATCCTAGTCCATTGTTGAAAATGTATAAAGCATGGGGGTAGCTTTGTTAATATTCTGCTTGCTTATTTCCACAGACAAGGAAGGGAGATTAGATGAATACCAGCTTGTTAATGGAAGGAATATAAAAAACTAATTGATCGTACAGTTTCCACGACAGGTAATAAGATCCATTAATAAGTCATACTGACTGTTTACCTTGCATTTAGTGGATTTACTCTAAGCTACTGCTGGCTATGCAGATAGCCCTCTCGTATATGCTTAGACATGTATCACCACCAGCAAGGAGTGCTACAATCAGTCAGAGCTGGATAAGATACTCAGTATCTCTTATCTTCTTAAAACACAAGCAAGCTTCTTATGTACGTATGTTAAGCCCCCTGTGCTAGTCTAAACAAGACTGGGGACATAGCTTCTGTAAAGGACGTGTGTGGGAAATGATGCATAAAATGGCCTCTGTGATTTGTGGCTGCATTTCAACTGTCTCTTAGGTCCTCTTATACTCATTAATCCTGAGCCTGTGTTGGCATGATATTCAAGTTGCTGCTAGAGGAGTGAGAGAATCAGTGCTGATTACATATTTCCTTTTTCAACTTTACTTACATATGGCACACTGTCTGAGGAAATAATTCAAATGAGAGAGCATTTCCTAAAATACAAAAAAACACATAAGGAATATGGTGTTAAAACATTTAAAACAAAACAAAAATGGAAGAGTCAATAAATATTGCATTAGTGCAATTTACACATTACTGTCAGTATTTTTCCACAATCTGTCTTTGGACGCCACAAGCTGTCAGAAAAGTTTAAATTCCCCAAGGCCAGAATCATGAGCCTGATCCTTGATCTCCTTGAAGTGATGGTTGGATGAACACCATTTTACACAACAATAACAGAGCAGCCCAAAGATGCCTGAGCCAGCTGTGCATGCATGGGCACAAACACAGTCTTGTTATAATAGAAGTGAATACTGCGACGTAGTGAGTCATAAATTAATGATTAGCTAAAGGGAGAAACTGTCTGATCACAAGAGAATGGACACTTACGGCATGACACAAGATAACAATAAAATAACAAGTTTCAAATTAGGCACAAAACTGAAAATGAGTCCGGACTTATCGGGAAAGTGCTTTTGTTTTGAAGGATAAGGCTGGTTATATTCTGTATTTTTCTTTAGAGCTGAAACGATAAATATATTGACAGAAAGACTAATTTTTGGAGGAAAACCCAAACATTCTCTGGTTCTATAATGTGAGGATTTGCTCCTTTTCTCAGTTTATTTATATCTAAATATTTTTGTATTTCTGACTGTTGGTTAGACAAAACAAGACATTCAAAGACATCAACTTTGGCTCTTGGAAAACGTTATTGTCTGTGTAACCAAAGTCTGATTTTGTTTATTCCTTTGTGCTATTTTCGGAAAATACTGAGCTCTTTTTTATGACACTTTTGTCAGCAGGCGCGAATGAGCTTGGAGAGGTTAAGGAAGTCCGAAAGTTTTGAGAGACACACATGCAGTGTTTGTTTTGGTGTTTTCATGGAATTGGTAGGAAATTCTCTTTTAAATAGCCTAGGTGGTAAGTGTCTAACATTAGGACCTGCACTGAAATACCTGTGGGATATGTGAATTTTAGTGTGAGTGTTGCTATAGCTTGTACACATGAACTGACTGACAACATCCTGACAGATAGATCTGCATCCCTGTCTGATCTGTGAAACTCACATCCAGAAAGGTAAATGTCAGTCAGCCAGCCAGTCAGCCAGATAGATAGATAGATAGATAGATACATAGACAGATAGAAAACTTTCCTTACTGTCCTAAAATGGCACAAATACAAAATTGTAAACACACATTCATACGTTTTCCAACAACGGAGGATTTCTATCCCCTGTGGTAGGCTACTGAATATGGGATTCACTGTCACCGTTCTAAGAGTCATGCACACATGCACACTGAATGAAAAAACACGTATACACATAGTAGTAATAATAAATAATAAATATAACCCTCAAACAGCCCTTTAAAGTTGTGGGGTCCAGCATTTTGGTTCCACAAAGCTGTCCGGACCCCACAAGTATACTGTATTCCCAGTTTTTGAACCCCACAACTATAGTTAAACAAGAACACACACACACACACACACCAATGGGAATATCCAATGCTAAGAACTGCACAATATACAGTAAAATATTCTGCAACCTGCCTCATGTGAAAAAAACCCTGCAGTGACATTTACATGACGGCTAAAAACTACAGGTTTTCTATCACAAAATCGGTCTTGGACTAGTGAATGAAGAAGCCATGGGGTCTGCACACATGCACGTAGCATCTGTGTGCATGTATACTGCTGCAGTGCAGATATAGAACACAGTTTAGTTCATGACAGTTCAATCTAATCTTACTTTACACAAAACCCCATCAAACATGTTGATTTCCTGCTTTTACTCTTATAGTTATTCATCCTCTTTTCAGCATGACTGCTCCAACTTTTGTCACATCTGATTTCTACAAAACACAGCAGCAAATAGGCCACGGCCCACTGACTCTGAGTCAGGTTTCTTATGCACTGTAATCCCAAACTGTCACTTCAGCAGTGTGTGCTGCTCAGGAGAGTTTGAGGCGTCCCATGGGAATATTTTTATTGGAGTGTGAATATTACAGTCATGATTTCATTGGACTCTTTCCTCTTGAATCCAAATGTGCTCAGATGAATATTAAAAACCTGAAATGTGCATGAAACCTCCAGTCTGTGAACATGACTGCAAGAATATAATATATGCATGTAGTGTATGCTAAAAGGTTTGCACTATATAAGCAGACACATTTAGCGTTGACTTGTAATATAGCTCATTCTAATAAATATAGCAATAGCAAGTACAATCCCCCACACATCCAGGCCGGTCAAAGTCTCCTGTCGGTCAGGCTCTCGATTGATAACCGCTTAACGATGTGACAGTAAACATTGTCACATTTAGCGCTAAAAAAAAAAACACATGGATCCTCATATCTGCACTGCACATGGATCAATCACAAGCAGCGTATAATGTGGGTGTGGACGAGCGGCTTCACCAAGTGTCATCGTGTAGCCTAAGCAATGCACGCCACCGTAATGACTTTAAAATGCACTAACAGGCCTGAAGTCTGGTTATTGCACAGCGATGCTGATGGCAGCAGCTGTGCCCTCTCGGAGGAAAGGGCGACAGCCTGGCATGTACCCGATTTCCTCCTGTTTTCACAGCAGCACTGGCTCATCGCTGGACTGGACTCGTTGCATACTCTCCATGCACAGGAGCAGCGGCGTCAATGAAGCGATAATTGAAAACATATACACACACACGAACACACGCCGACACAATTGTGATTAGAAGAGTGGGGTTAAAAAAAGAAAGAAATGTCCGTCTTACTTACCTCGCATTCTTCTCCCCATTTTTTCCGCTTCAACCAAGGAACCGTTCCAGCCTTCGCTGACGTCACGCAGCCTCTCTCTGCAGCAGAGAGCAGCAGGCCTGCAGAGGACGACCAGGGAGGAGAGGAAGGGAGGAGGAGAGAGAGAGAGAGAGAGAGAGAGAGAGAGAGAGAGAGAGAGAGAGAGAGAGAGAGAGAGAGAGAGAGAGAGAGAGAGAGAGAATGTTTGAACAGATGCAAAAACACGAATCATAAAAAATAAAACATCACTCCCATCTTCTTAAGCTCAGAATTGCAAGCAGTTAAAACTATTTGGTCCTGTCAGCTGCTGCTTTGCTTTGTAAATCAATAGACATCAAGTACATTCATAATCTCTCTTATTAAAAGGCAGGAAAAGGGGTATTCAATATATGTTCTACACAAATAGCTTACATTATGCTTATCTTTGACATGTTAAACCCCATTATTGAATCTGAATAACCATATCGTTTATAAATATCAAAATAAAGATTATTTAAGGAATAGGCTACATATGAAACTGAAACTGTAACAGAAAACTGTAAACAACAGAGCCTAACTTTTGATTTTGTCGTCCTTTTACTACTTTTATTTTATTTTGTGTGTGCCAGTATATGGATGTGTGTTTGTGTGTACATGTGTATGTGTGTATTTGTGTGTATATGTGTATATGTAGGTATGTGCATGTGTGTGTGTGTGTGTGTGTGTGTGTGTGTGTGTGTGTGTGTGTGTGTGTGTGTGTGTGTGTGTGTGTGTGTGTGTGTGTGTGTGTTTATGTATGCACTGTGTTTTCTGTTTTGGTGAAGGATAAAAGGTTTAAAAACTGTCGAGATGTTTCAAATATGAGCTAGGCTAACGATATGTATTGCCACAATAAAGTATTAAGAAAAAGTAAAGGGCTGGGGGATTGTGAAACACCCTCCATGTGTCATAGCTTTTCCTGTTTAGCATCCTGTCAGTCATCCAAACAATATGTTTCTCGCCTTGATACAAAAAGGGAACACGTGGAGTCATGCAATCTATGGACCCCCAGCTGTTTTTGTTCCTGGTCGTCACGTAAAGTTTAAACAAATGAATGAACACTTTAAAACAAGACTATAAAACTGTAGCCGCTGTGGCCACAAGTGATTATCATGGAGCGATTATAAAGGATGAAAAATAGGACACAAGAATCGTCTTCAAGTCAGCAAATTGAACCATTAATGTCCCTTTACTATCGATCCAACATTACCAAAAATTAGCCACCATAAGCTCCTGGTCATACCAGACCAAGTGGGGATGTTAACCGCAAAACCCCTAAGTGAAGTAAATTAAGCCAGGGTATGTTTTATAACTTATGGATTAAACTTTAAATTTGTAAAAAAAAAAAAAAAAAAAAAAAAAAAAAAAAGGAATGTGTTATTTTGTATTTTAAACAGTCTTGTTTTAACATTAGCAGCTGTATAAATATAATGTAGTCCATTACAAAATATCCCCGTAATCAACAGTACCTTTGTGAAGCTTCTAATGTTCTGTTTTTGTTGTCGGTAAAGCTGAAACAAACCAGGCCCGGGTTTTATATCCTTGTACAGTAAGTATCTTTGGTTTTTGGACTGATTGTCACTTGAAGTCTGGAAACTGTGATGTCCATCGCTATTTTCTGCCATTTAAGGCGCGTCGTATACAATGCCAAACGGCACTTCTGATTCATAACTTAATAACTTTATAATAATAACTAGTAGAAACATACCGTCTTTTGGAGCTAAAAGCTAACAGTCGCCCCCCCGTTCTGCTGATGTCTTTGGTGTCTTTCTAGCCCTTACAGAAGGTTTTTCGGGGTCTTTGTGCAATTAATCCATACTGTTACATTCAAGATTGATACACTGTATGTAAGAAATGTAAATAGTTTGTCCTTTATATGAGTTATAAATAACGTTCATTATGTTTATTTTTGCACGGGATGACTCCAAATATATGGAACTGTTTTAGACAACACAAATGCTTGTGTGGCATTGCTGTGTGTGTGATATCAATAAATATGACATTATTATTGATATCAGAGTATTGGCATAAGTGAATGTCATGTCATGAGGACAAAAGCATCATTTTGAAAAAATGTAGATATTTTGTCCACTGTATAAGTTACAATGTTTATTTTTTCACTGTTTGACTCCTAATATGAAAACTGATTTGGACAGGAGATTGGCTTAGCTTTTATTGCTGTGTGTGTGATATCAATACATATCTGTGAGATTCATGTTCCATTTTATTTATTTATTTGTCTTTATGGTCCTACAACCTTTTTAACATTCAAGTGACCTCACTGTAGCACAAATATTCTAATAGCCCAGTTTTTCCTGAAAAAAAATGGTGTTCATAGATTGAATGTGGACAACAGGGTTGATGTTTTACAAGCTTTTATAGAAAATAAAACCAGACGTACCAGAGATTGTCAAAAATCCTTTAGGGCTCTCACCGTAGACCAAATAATAAATGGATTGATCAAGAAAATAATGGTTAGGACAGTTGACAATGAAAATAATCATTAGTTGCAGCCCCAGTTGTCAGAGAGGTGTTGTACTGAGATCAAGTCCTCAGTATTGTGTCAGAGAATCTGGGGATTTAATGACCTGAGTTTGCACATTGCAGTTATAATCAAACATAATTGGGTTATTTGTTTTTTCAGTAGATTATTACATTTGACTGTTTTAGGGCAAAAAAGTGGCTTTGGGTAGGTGATGTTGCACTGGGAATTTTGGACTCTTGACCTTAGTATTTCTAAAATGGAGTTTCTGTGGTTAGTGGTGTTATTAGACTGGATTGATTGGTGTCGCTAATATGGGCTAGATATTACCATGGAGTACATCAACTTAAAATGTAATGTAATGTGGTCACATAAACTACAAAACACTTGTCAGATCAGCTTGCATGCTGTTTTATTTCTTTGTGGTTACTTGACATCACAAAGTTTGATAATGCTCTGGGCCTTTGTATGCAGGGTGTTGGTGTGGGGGTCATAACAACTCTTGTTGTTATTTGGTGACGGAAAAGAGAAGAAAAGAGAAACACAACCACAAATCTGCTCACAGTGCTTCATTCTCCAGCTGATGTTTTTGGTCCCATGCATCACAGCCCAATATTTTCTGTACAAGCGGAAAAAAATATATATGTGTATTTACAGCAACTAGTATTTGCCTTTGTAAACCATCCAAGAATATTTTTACACAATGAAACAACATGCTGAACTGAAAGTAATGCATTTTAAGTTTGTGAATCCTAAATCTCATGTAATCTGAGTCTCTTTTATCGGATTGGGCTCCTCTTATTAAACATATCATCACACATGTGACGTTGTCCACTCACGGTGTCATACAATATTTGGATGAGCATATCTTATTTGAGGAGCAAATCAGGAGCAAGAGTGGGGAATTCTGCAACACTTTCTGATAATAGTTTACAAAAAGGATGTGTTTAAAGTTTTTTATGATGTATTACAGTTTTTCTCAATTGCTAAAACACTAAAACCCATTGGCTGAATAAAGTTCTAAAGCTAGTTGTGCAGTCTGTTGTCAATACCTTAAACCATTTCACATGGTAAAACACAATTTGCAGATCTCACTTAAGCTTTTCAGCAAAACTCTAAACACATTCTCATTCTCAAAACACATTCTGCACTCTAATGCACATGTCAACCATACTGGTAAACACAAGTGGTAACAGTCGTATACAAATAGAGAGCACATGTCATTGATTGAACACAACCACTCAAAATTGATTTCACTTGTTTCAAATGATGTGACACAACCAATATAAGCCAGTTCAGAGAACAAACAGGATGTTGAAGATGGGAAGGAGAAAGTCTGAGAATGGATAGCCTGTGGTGATATAGGTGAGGAATCATGTCAGGGCTGGATACAGCACACAAGAGGCTTCTTCCCCTGTTGCCTCAGGAGGGACAACCCAGCCCAAAGACAAGAAGAAGCACATTGATCACATGTTTACTCCTTTGTTTTTGTCCCTTTTAGTATTGTATACTGTAGTACAGTGCATTGTAGGCTGTATACTGTACAATGAACAAGTTGTATGGCCCTGAACATTGTGCTTTCCATTTGTTACTGTAACAGTACTGACTGCTCAATAGATTTTGACTGGTTGCAGGTTCATATCAACAAAGAACAAGAATTACAGTATCACAGAGACAAATGACAAGTTTGTGAGATGCAGGGTACAGTACTGTAAAAATAGGGGTACAAGTAGGAGTAAGAACAAAACAAATTGCAAAGAGCAAAGCAGAGTAGTAATTTCTGATCAATTTTGAGCTACTATGATAGAACATGTTTTCATTCATCTAAAGACAATGACGGAAAAATGTTAAATTTGTTTTGAGATTAAAAATGTACTTCTCCCTGAGAACTATATGTTTTGAACAATGTATTTTCTATTTTTTGGTGTATTGTTTACTGACTGCTTGATGGTGTATATCATTTTGATCACTTTGTTTATGATTTGAGAGCAGTGTTTGATTTTGAACACAGGTAAAACTGTTTTGAGGCGAAAAGTTTCATTTTGGGAGAGGAGTCAGAGGTTTTTTAAATAGTGCTTGAAGATGAGGTTTTGTGTTTAATGTTTTCAGAAAATGGAGCAAGGTTTCAGAAATTGTGTTTTAGCAATTGAGAAAAACTGTAATGTCTGAATTAATATACCTCGAGATGGAAGACCCTAGACCTTCTTTATATGGTAACATTTTCAGCTTTAACAAGATGAAACTGGAGACTTCAGAGTGAATGTACAGTGTAAGGTTTGATTTTACCTGTAACTTAGAAATGTATTTAGCCATGACCAGAAAGTGTATGTGTGTGTGTGTGTGTGTGTGTGTGTGTGTGTGTGTGTGTGAGAGAGAGAGAGAGAGAGAGAGAGAGAGAGAGAGAGAGAGAGAGAGAGAGAGAGAGAGAGAGAGAGAGAGAGAGAGAGAGAGTTGCAGAACCCTAGAAATCCCATTTATGAACTCAAGCACCACTTACTGGTCAATGACAAGAAGTACACCATGTACATATCAGAATTTAAATATTAGTTAACACTTCCCACATTGTCTCCATAATGTTCTTGGTACATGTGATATTGAAATGGCATGAAGTGTGGTATATGTTATAAATATTACTGTGCAATACATAACACCCTCTACTGAGGGACACCAGATGTATTAAGTACTGGCTTTTAAACATACAACTGTTTGTGAGAAAGCCTTTTTTTGTAAACTGACATTAATTTTGCTATAAGAGACACAAAAATCATGTTTCAGAACAAACTCAAAGCTATCACCAGGCATGCAATAACATGCAATAAAAAAACCCTGATTTGCATCATTACCAAAATAACAGTTTTCAACATTTGTGACACATATACAACTGTCAACTGTAACAACAGACAACAACCTGTTTTGTTATGGTGTTCTACATCAGGATGCCAAATAATCTGATAAAATTCATTAAACTAAGACTTTTTACTATTTTTTCAGTGATGTCTAAAATGTATAAAGCCTAGCTTAATTTTGAAATTGCAATTAAAAAGTCTAACCCTTTTTTCCTTCAGTACACAGAACATTAAGGTGTCAACTGGTCCATAATTCATCACACTCCTGCACCTGACAAATTATTCATGCCAAATGTCAAAGTTTTCCTCACTAATTCTCTCAGTAAAACCCGCAGGAGATCAAAGATACAGTGTGTTCTTTATAGCCAACGAGTGTTCATTTTAAAGATTTTCTTACTGCGGTAAATATAGTGTACTGTTGTCATGCAGTTGGAAGCATGCTGATGTTATAGAGAGAAAATGTTTTTGCTCTAAAATTATTCTTTTTAAATGTCATTGTGTATGCACAGGAAACACACATACACAAATCTGATGTTGTTTTATTGTTGCTGTAGAATAAAAAATTTGGCATTTTGAAAATCCTTAGTAATATATATATATATATATATATATATATATATATATATATATATATATATATATACAGTCATGTGAAAGAATTAGGACACCCATGCTAAAGTTGACTAAAAAGAGGAATAAAAAAAATAATCTTTTGGAAATTGATCTTAATGCCTTAATTAAAAAAATGAGGAAAAATCCAATCTTTAAGGACACCAATTTTCTTTGTGAATGAATAATGTATCGTTAATAAATAAATGTTCTTCCTTAAAATACAGGGGGCATAAGTAAGTACACCCCTATGTTAAATGGGGTACTTTCCATAAAATCATCTCTCAATGCAAATCAAACCAGCTATTAGGCTAACTGAAATAAAACCATGCCAATCTCTAGGTATGGTGAACAGTATGTGATGGTGTGGGGCTATTTTAATTCCAAAGGCCAAGGGAACTTTATCAGGATGCATAGTATCCTGGATCCATGAAATAACTGGCCTAAAAATAAAAATCTGCCTGCCTCTATGGGAATTTAACATAGGGGTGTACTTACTTATGCCCCCTGTATTTTAAGGAAAAACATTTATTTATTTATGATACATTATTCATTCACAAATAAATTGGTGTCCTTAAAGATTGGATTTTTCCTCATTTTTTTAATTAAGGCATTAAGATCAATTTCCTAAAGATGATTTTTTTATTCCTCTTTTTAGTCAACTTTAGCATGGGTGTCCTAATTTGTTCACATGACTGTATATACACACATTAAATGGAAAGAAATCTTATTTATTTATTTATGTAAAAACCAATTCTTGCAATTTATAATCTCATCAGGTTAGGGGGGGTGTTGACTACCTTAATAACCTTTATTTAGCTAATATGCAAGGTCAATACTGCACATAATATAATCATTTTAATATAATTTCATTAACAATGATTAAGCATGCAAGGTTTGTTAAACAGTGCTTTGTTTTTTTATGACTACACCTGCTGTTATCAAACCACTCTGATAACAGTATGAAACCATTCAGCTGTGCTTTTTAGTCATTTTTGAGCAGCCAGGGGGGGCTTTATTGTACCATATGTCGGGCCTAACACTGTCCTGAAATCACTGTATAGCAATGTATCCACAACCTGATGAGTTGACTAAATAAATAAAGATGAATTGATGATTATGGTCTCTGATGACAAATAACCTTTTATAGTGGTAATTTGAAATGTAAATGTAGAACTCTCCATAGATGCTAAGTGACAAATATGCAGCAGATTAAGTGGTGCTTTTCATGTGTGCCAATAATAATTATATCTACTCGATGATAAAACAATCACAGGTACATCTTTCTGTTTCATGTAGCTATACTGTCTGCTATATTGTTGAAATTTCCCTGCATTTCACAGTTAACAGCTGACACCTTCAGGCTGTTTCTAAAACATATAACCCCTTTCATAATTAAGAAAAACAGAAGTAAAAACCCCAACCTGATGCATCAATCTCTACCCCTCTACGCCCTCTACATGCCGCTCTCATCCAGTCATGACAGGAAAAGACTGACACACAAAAGCTTAAAAAACGCTCTCCCTCAGGAGATTGTGATAGGATGAATACGATGCTAGGCTGTTTTCTCGTTCTCACGTCAAAAACCATGGCAAATTTAGACCGAACACCTTTATCCATCCCTCCTTATTCATATTTATGAGAAGTGACTGACAAACTCATTGTCTGGTAATTACAGTGTGGTGAACCTTCATTGTTTTTAGATTGGTAGAGACTGAGACATGCTGTGCTTTGGCTTGCAGCACTAATGCAAACCTCTTCCATGTAGATATTATTAGTCACTGTTTGCTTAGCAACCACAACACATGTCTGACATTTTTGTACAATGAAAATGTTTTGCCCAGAGTTTATTTTATTTTTTCTGTGAGGATTGTTTTAAAAGAAAAAAGGGGTGAAAAGGAGAAAAGGACTGTAAGGTTGCAGGAAAAGTCTTATTATTACTATTATTATGTATGCTGCTCAACATTATGTTGAAGTTATTTAATACTCACGCTTTTAAGTGACGTCAACATCAAATGTGAAATCAATGGAGGGGACAAACATGTAGAAGCAACTGTGGTGATATAATTCATCTTAAGGGAACAGCTTAACTTTAAAGTTTAGGGACAATACTTACCCCCCAAGGTAGTTATTATATTCTAAAAATAAATCTGACCTTAAGATCAGCATCATTCAGTAGGTCATGTTAGACTTAATCAACCACCCTTAAACACATCAATGAGCCAATGTAGCAACAACATGTCAACAACAAAAAAAGAGAGCGAAAGCAGTTAAAGCTTTGAACAGCAGGGGGCGCCAGTAACTGATGGTGAACTGATTAACATTATAACATTTGCTGAGAGAAATAACAACAGTACATTTTAATCATCAAAACAAATTCAAATCAAATATTAGAAATGGCTGTAATTGTTGACTGTTGATTGTGACTGCTTATTTCTTAAATCAGATAATGCTCGGAAATGATCAGCTGTAGTGTAATATGTATATAGAATCTGACTGCCATCAAATTTTCTGTAAACATTGGAGAGAAATTTCACAAAGCTATACACACACTGATCAGAGACCTCACACAATGCAAAATGACAGCCAGCCTGGCTTCCTCAAAGGATGAGGAATTCTTGCTACATCAGTAAATCAAATAGGCTTTTGCCGTCTGTTAACACTGAGAGTAACACAATAGAACAAGATGCAAGCCTGTGGGAGCTCAGTCAGTATCAATAAATCACCTCAAATCATTACCACATTGCACAACAATGCAACTTAACTGTAAGTGTACAGTTCATCATCATCAGCAGTCCAGCTATGAAAATGAGTGTGTGCCGACACTCTGAAGAGAGAGGACAAATATAAAAAATTTGGAAATCATTTCAAGAACTATTTAAGTAACAGCAAACAGCGCTGCTAATACTTACAGTTGGCATGTATTCTGCAGAAATTACTACAACGCCAGCCTTTGAGGAATCATCTAATTTCTCCACTGATAAAAATGTATATTTAAAAGTCTTTCAATAGTGTGGTTTGGTCCAACAGCCATTAAATTGTTTTCTAAGTGTTGCAGGCAGTGCAAGCTTTCATTTTCACGAAAATATCACAACTAGAAATAGATTTTTATTGGCTGACGGTTTGAATTGATTTGTCAAAATGCAATGCACAACCAAACATGAGCAAATCAAAAAGTTTACAATGTGTTCTGTGATTTATTTGCAAAGTTGTCCTTCCTTCAGTAGACAGAAAATGCATACTGGCACACCTACAACAATGCTCCATTTAATACAGTGCATGCATATAAAAAATAAAAGCATTATACGTCATTTTATACATCTTACATTCAACCCACTGATATAATTTCTGCAGGCTATATTAACAAATATATAATGTGTAACACAAAACATCTAAAATGATACTTTATTTGTGTAAACTGCCACAATATTGTCATTGATGAGATTACTGTAATGTGTAACTCAAACCTTTACAGGAAGGAGAATATGGAGTAAATTAATCTTGAAAATTGAGACATAATGATGGACAGAGGCTTTTGTGGTGCAGGCGTCTCAGTGTATGTATAGCCATTGTTGAAATGATTTCTGAATGGAAACTGCAAACGCATTAATGTCCCAATATAGTAATACACAGGCCTTATAGCAAAACCCCATGTATCAGAATGACAACGATTATCCAGATCTCTGCATTCTTTGCTTGAGCCATGGATGTTGCCATAGTAACACGAGTATGTCTTATCAAGTACGGCCCTTGTGATTTTTCACTGCAACTTATTTAGGCTGTTCACTGTAGGTATGACAACAGGCTTTTGAGTTGTTGCATTCATTTCCATGTTAATAGAGTTAACAGCCATTGTGTGTGAGCTTAACCTTTGATCTTGCCTTGTCAAATTGTTGTCAGCTAATATTAAATTAGCCTAGTAATAGAGGCTTTTTATGCAAATGATGTAAAATGCTTTAAACTATAAATAGGCATAATTCTGCTGAGAGCTGATATGATGGTCTCTGTGATATCAAAACATTTTTGCTGCGCTTTAATGATCAGATTGTGAAAAGCCATTTATGATAGAGGATATTCAGAGGTGCTGACGTTGGATGTTAATCTTGTTCATCATGATCACAGCATTTTGGATTTATGGCTCAGCATGCATAAAGCAGGATTTCTGCAGTTCTGTTGCAGAAGAAGCCAAAATATTAGAGGTCCTGATTCCACATTGATGCCACCAGATTCTACAAGCAACATCAGAACAGAAACATTTTAATCTCTGCAGCATATTTGAACTCAGTAGTCACTTTGTAGCTACAACTCGTCACACATGTGCGCTTCCTTCCTCTATGAAAATAATGAGACTGTTTGATGTTAGACCACTATGGGCTGTAATGAGGGGAGTAGAGTGTTCAGGATGCATGAAAGCTCTTCAGTCCATTTGGACCATGAGCGACCATTACAGCGCGGGGCCGAGACACTGTGGAGGTCTGCTGACTTTATGAAGGAGTACGGAATTTAATGATGGAGGCAACAGCTAAATTTGTCACCCTTTTAACTTCTCGTGGAAGAAAGGAGGAAATATATTTCAGAGGTGTTAAACACAGGGAGACCTACAACATTCGAGGGCAGAGTGAATGGGCCATATGAACAGAAACACGGTCACATTAAAAAAGGGCTGTGTACAGTACAGGTGCACTAGGGGATCACAAATGAAGAGAATCTGCTACATAAATTAAAGCCCTTGATTGTACGAGCTCTGCGACTGTTTAAGTGATTGTTCAACTTCAATCATACTTCTGTATTCGTTCATAATGATAATTTCTTTGAGGGTTATTCTTTGTTCGAAAAAATACTGTTTTCACAACCAGCAAAGTGATGAGTCCATAAATTATCTTTTTGCTCGTCCAGAGGCAGGAAGCAGCACATCTACCTCTCATCATATCAATCTCTTCCTCCTTCACAAGACGCCACTGTCAGTGGTGCCAGAAGAGACACAAACACAGAGAGTGGATGAGTAGGAGGAGGGAGAAACTGATAGTGATGGAAGGATCAGCATCTCTTCATTTATCTGCAGGAGGATAGAGGAAGAGCCCCAGCTGAGATGGGGTTAATATTTCTCCAGCCTAGGTTCTGGGGGACATTGTGATTTGTCACCTCAGTAGTAAGCCAGAGTGCCAAGAATCTAGTTAATGGTTAGACACAGCATCCTGCCACTGGGCACCATTTTGGCTCCATAACAAAGGAAGGCCTGCCTCAGCCACAGAGTACTGAGGAGGACCAGGGGCCCTGTCACTATCAGTCTCCCCAAAGATGGCAGTTCTTGATTAGTTAATAGTTAACGGACATGTGGAGTCATCAATCCTGAGGGGTGACAAGGAGTATAAATGCACAAATACACAGACAGTGGGAGACCAATGCTGATGCTGTAAACAT
Organism: Sander lucioperca; assembly: GCF_008315115.2. Lineage (NCBI taxonomy): Eukaryota > Metazoa > Chordata > Actinopteri > Perciformes > Percidae > Sander > Sander lucioperca. The sequence goes on from NC_050176.1 coordinate 31,082,292, forward strand.
ATCTTGTTAACAGGAAGCAGACCCTATGCCGCCACAACATTGAGTGACAGGATCACTGATGACTAACAACAACAGAGCAGACTCTTTTTTTTCTCTCTTCTTTTTCCTCACTAAGCATTTGTGCGGCTATTTTTTTTCAAAGCTGAATGTTGCATTAATCCATTTATTTATTATTTGTAGGAAACTTGATGTAGGAAAATGATTCATGGGCAACCAAATGAAATGATTTGCAGCTTTGACACAAAGTATGCATTTATGCCGTAATGCCTGAATCGGAGGGTTGTGAAATAAATTGTACATATGTAACTTAATACATACACATTTTATAGCATTGCATATGCGTATCTAGTGTGCTACACTATAAATTACAATTTTAAGTCCCTTTGTGTTCTCCATTTTGAGCAAAGGTATGACTTGCCATAACAAAGCTACAAAAGCAATTACAAAAACTACAACCTGAATCACATTGTTAATTCACATGGTGATTGCTTACAACACAAGACAAGAGACTTTGGGGCCTGCAGTGAGCAGAAAGTGTTTTGATTTTTAAATGTGTACTGCTGATCTGACTCATACATATGAAAGCCCCCATTTAAAGCGCCAAGAATCACAGGAGGGGGACAAAACGTGTCTCTTTAGGGTTCCAACACTCTACAGGTTTGAGATCAGAGACAGCTTCTGTCTGATATATGGCCAGGGCTTTTAGGCTTGGGAAACATACTGCATCGTATACGCCCCTGTGTGACCCCAGCATGGCTCCTATATACTCAGACAGGGAGAGATGTCACTCTCACCAGCTAAAAGCCACTGGGGGGGCAGAGCTGGCCATTATGCACCACTGGGGGGGAACAGTAAGGAATAAGGAGGGGAGGGAACTGTGTCACAGCTCTGCTATGCTGCTAACCAGAGGGGGGTAAAGAAGTAGGAACAAGCAGGCAGTGGTAGAAAAAAAGTATTCAGAACTTATACTTAGGTAAAAGTAGTCATACAAAAATGTAAAATACTCAATTTTAATGCTGTAGCTGGAATAAGTGGAGGATATTTTAACTACTGTATATACAACTGGACAGTTTAATCTGTATTAATGCAACATAAAATCTAATGATATCTGAAAAGTACATATAGCTCTGTTCAGTATGTCCCTCTGAAATTTAGTGGAGTAGAGGTATGAAGTAACAGAAAATGGAATTTATCTGAGGTTAATATGAGGCTTCAACAGTCAGAATTAGAAATTGAAACCACTTTTACTTGTAATGGTGTATTATATACATTTTGGTATTGCTACTTTAACTTTAGTAAATGATCTGACTTCTTCTGCCCACAGATGAAAATTACAGCTGTTGTAACTTTACAGTAAGAGAAAGGCTCAGACTCTATATGATATGATTGTTTTAAAATTGTCACAGCTATAAATCAGCCAAATAAAGAATAAATAAAAAAAGACTGGAGTCTGGTCATCCTGTCATCCCTGAGATGGACTTGACTAAAAACTTGATCTATACATCTACAGCAAAACCTAATCGATTCAAACTCATAGAATTGAATATAACAGAATATAATAGAAAGGAGCATAACATAATAGAACAGAAAGAACACCTAACAGAACACAACAGAATATAATATAATACCACAGAACAGAATAAAACAAGACAGAATAGCACACATTATCTTAACCCTTTATTCCATCTTTATGAATGAATAATGAATTATGAATAATTGTATTATTGTGTCATGCATACAAGAAAATATGCCCAGCCCACACGGGCTTACAAAACACCATTACTTAGGACAAAGGACCAGATGCCAAAGTAACAACATACCCTAAACAAATAAACAAATAAACCTTCTAGTGTATGATACAGGTCACTAATAAACCTGACTTGAACACAAGGAGGCTCTGTGTTCTCTGTTATTTTTTACTTATGGCTCCAATTCACAGCCAGAATTCAGCAGGCATTAAAACAACTGTTGCGGCAGAGAAAGCAAGCCGCTAATGCTGAAGTATAGCTACATTTTGCATACATTTCATGGAGCTCCAAAGAGCGATGCTTGATTTTGATGGTTCATTTAGATGCAGAATACATAACTGTAGTTGGCGTCGAGGCTGGTGTGCACATGCAAATTGTCGCCCTGCTTGACGGGAGGGTGCACTGTATGAGCTGAGCATGCTCAGCCCACTCATTTTTATACTACTAGTCTTTATGTCCCAGCCCAGCCTCCTCTCACAGTCTCTGATTCCATCTTGGCAATGACAGACATGCATGCACGCGCGCGCACACACGCACACGCACACGCACACGCACACACACACACACACACACACACACACACACACACACACACACACACACACACACACACACACACACACACACACTAAAACACTTCACATACACTCTCAATCGGCCTCACTTCTGTCTCTCAGTGAAAACACACACATGCGCAGTTTCCTCAGACTTCGACACATTCTCTCTGCTTCTCTATGGGTGAGCCATCATTATCTAGAGAGAGTGCCAGTGTTTGGCCACAGTATGCCTCCTTCCCAGCGTTGAACTGAACAGCCGAGACATAGGCTGCTGGTAGTGACACAGCTGTCAAAGACATGCCTCATTACTGCTGTTGCAAATGTCAAAGCACTAAAGTAATCACTCACAGCTCTACTGGACACATGGTCATACGGTAATTGATTTTATGGGAAGAGGGGTTAACAGTTGTGTGTATTTGGTGATGTTATATAGATAAGTGGATTTTACACTTTTTTTTGTTCCAGACAGTTTGCATGATGGCTGTATGGTAATGTGACAGCAGGTTTCTAGATATTTGCAACAAGTAATAGTTTTTTACCCACAAGCACAAACTTCCTTCAGAGTCATTACTGTCAATCCAGGATGCTACCAGCTGTGTATGGTTCTCTCATGGTAGTTGATGATATCTGTGCACCCGAAGCTTATTTTCCTCCACAAACATCAAAGTTATTCTGCTGTCCATTTCATTGTTAACAGGTTAACTGTTCAAACAAAAAAGGGATGAGAGCATTGGTGGATTTTGTGTGTGTGTGTGTGTGTGTGTGTGTGTGTGTGTGTGTGTGTGTGTGTGTGTGTGTGTGTGTGTACATCACCTCTGACATATATCATGACTGATTTGAATGATCATTCACTGTTAGAGGAAGCTGTAGTACTCTGCCACCAGCTGATAGGGTTAATGTTTAACATTTCATCCTATTGTCACTACTAGCCGCTGTCATAGCCATCCAAACTATACTGAGCCACAGATATATGTTACCTTGAAGCATTAGTTATTTTATGTCTCTGCTATTTAAAACTTGTAAAGGCAAATGGTCAGAAGAACTACCAAGCAAACTAAAACTGAGAGCTTATTGTGCTATTAAGCATACTTACCATTTCCGAGCAATATGTCAGAGCTCAGAGGTGTATTTGTGCTCAGTTAAGATTGAGCATTCTGCCTTCGGCTCTGAAAACTGGATGCTTCCATTCAGTCCCAGAGGAGGACGGAAAGAGTCACCTTTGTTATTTGGATGAGGTTAAAAGTGAAATGCATTTTATATTCTACTGTTCTTTTTATCATGCTCTTTGAGTTAAGCTTTTATTGAAAATGTATGCCAGACATCCTAGCCCATTTGATATGACATATGAATGTAGATTAAAAGACATGTTTAAATTCAGTTTTGTTAAATGCTTACTCAATGTGTGAGAGCGTTGTATGTTTAATTTGGTACGTTTATATCTGATATGTGTTTGACATATGTATATAGTACCATGTATTGGCTTGCTTTCTCTTTGTTTTCTCTTTTCTCTTTCTCACCACTTCTCTTAGTGGTGTCTTGTAAGACCATGGGGGCTGGGCAACTTTAGGTGTATGACACTTGAATAAAAAATATTCATTTATTCATTCATATACATTTATTCATGATAGAAGGAGGGAGAGAAAAGCTAATCAGATCTGTGTTGTTGTAAGGACAATAACAGGTTGTTTTGATGGCATTTGCATTTTTCCTTTAAACTAAAAAAAAAAACATTGATTTTTTAGTAGGTGCCGAAAACAAACTGTGAACACAACACATATTTTCACCTCATTAAGTTAATATCGGCAAACTTGTTCATTTAAACATCCAGCAGATAATCAGCCACATTAGCATTGATTTGGAATTGTGTTTCTGGCTACCTGCTGAATGTGTAAGTTCAATATTCCAATGACAAATGGAAATATCTGTCTCTTTAGCTGCTTAATGCTCCACTATGTTCAGCTGCTAGTTGATAACTTTGTCTGTCTGCTGTTTGGTGCTGAGCAGGTAGTGTACAGTGGGTTTTTAAAGCTTTTCTTGCTAAAACAGCTGCCTTAAACCAAAAGAATGATTTGAGAGTGGTAAGAGTGAAACAAAACATTAAAGATCTGAGTTGTAACGCCAAAACAATGAGCTGAAAGAACTCAACAGAACTGAGGTGAACCACAGTATCAGGTGATAACTCTGCGGGTTCGTCACTACAAGAGACCCCCGTTCACGTTACATTCACGTTACATAGTCATTTGATTTATGGTCTATCTGTTAATATAAAAATACAGACCAACAGGTTGAAAATAAGTAAATACATACATAGAAAGCTGTTTGTATGGACTGAAATCATTATTCCCATTGACTGTCCAGGTTACCAGAGGTTGCCACAATGTACACACAGCTACACAACAGGGCTGCTGCAGCATTGTAAGGGCTGAAACCTGGAATGTTCCAAGGGCAGCTGTATATTTTCCTGAATAATTGAATTGCTATGAAGTCATTCAGCTAGCTAGGGTATGTTTGCCGCTTTCCATTCACTTTAGATGCAGCATATACTACAAGTCCCTTGAAGTAGTTACCATAGAGATGTCGTGCCTAGGACAAAAGTGGTAGATGGGACTCCTTGACCCTAGAGTTGACATTTAGTTCATGAAGGAGCAAAGAAAAAGGTTTTTTCTCAGTCTTGTGCTTTGCCTGATCAGTAATACAAATGAAGAATTTGGGAGCCAGAAACAATGGACAGAATTAGGCACTTTAAAATGTTTGCATAACGAGCTCCTTCTCGCCACAATGGTTCTCTTCTTTTTAATCACCTGCACTCTCCAGACCACCTACACCCTTCTTCATGATCAGATACAGGACCGACGGGCTGATGTATGATCCGAGGAATTAATCTGCTAAGCCTGATTGCCATTACCGCCATGCGATTATGCACCTTGATTACTGAGCCCACCCCAAGGACCATGACGTGCCCTGGTGCACATTTTAAAGGTGCGCATAAAATTATGTGGTGATTACCCCACAATAGATCAATCCACAAGCGAATGAGACTGTGTGGCCATATAGAGCGTCTCAAGTAGGACTGTGATTATTAATAGGTACTTGAAGTGACCTGATACCTGAAGCTTGAACCACTGAAACTGCCTCTGATCCTTCATATAAGCAAATGAATTCATTTTCATACATTCTGAAAGTCATTATTGGATTATTGTTGTAGAGGGAGAATTGTTTAGAGTTCAAGCATGGATAAAAGGGATGTTGGACTCTTCAGAGACGACTGGGGCTGTACTTGTCGTTCTTGAGATAGACTTCAGATATTTAATGGCAGCACAGATGTGGATGGGCTTGACACTGAGGAGGACATGCTTCAGTTATTAGCCTATATAATATAGATATACTGGGGTTCAGTATTTACTTGTGTATTAAAAAATAGATTATGCAGAAAAACAAACCTTTGTGTGCCAATCAGAGGAAAGAGAAAGCTTACAAGTAATGAACATGTAAGTACATATCATTCTGCAATGACACTTATCCTCAGAATATGGGCCCATCTAATCCTTCACTGTCCTTTTTAAGGATTTCTTTTATTTAATCCTGAGCCAAAGTACTCATTTGGTACAGCAGATAACTAGTCCAATTGATTTATCCAGAAGCAATCCTACATTAAGCGATAAATTTGATGAGACAATGAAGAAGGGAAATCACATCTGTTTATGGTTTTCATATGGAATATGTTAGTCACACACAGGCACTAACCTTGGATAAACCCCCCCCACAGTCCTAATGTTAACATGTTTGCATTAGTAACATCCTGGCAAGGATTTAATGGACTTGATGTGCTACCATTTACAGCAGAGGTCCGCGTTCTGAGAAATCATGGTTCTCAGTGGTGGTCATGTGCCCTCTCTGCACAATTACTTAATGGCTTCAGCAATTACGCATATCTACAGGAGTAAAAAACATAAATGTCAGTCAGTGGAAAATAACCGATTTATGTCTTTAGTCTGCAGCAGAGCATGAGTTAGGAAGGTTTATGACATGGTTAACGTATCCGATAAAGACAATGCAGCTGAAGCCGTACGCACATGCTGTAGATAGATCAAGGACCATTTACAGTATGCAAATGTGAATTTGAGCTTCCAAATGCACAAATGCAGAAATTCCATCACTGGCCAGAGTTCAATTACTCTTCAGTCTTCAAGTGTCTAGATAATGGTCACTGTGACTGCACATCACTGCAATTCAAAACCCCAACTATCCATCACTGTACAATGTTTGCCACTAAAACAACATGGATAAGGGAGTGCGTGTTGATGCCCATTGGGCCCTGTGCTATTGTAAGTGATGATGAGTGATGGACAGGAGAGGATGGGTGCATACTATTCACAGTGCTCCATGTGGCAGCTTGCATTTTCACACTGGTACAGTATGTTTGTCAGCTACAGACAACGCAGGCACTTACGCACTGCCGTGGGCAAGCAAAGTAGTGTTCTGCCAGTCGACAGCGTCATGGGCACATGCATGTCCTACCTACCACAGCGGAGTCCCTGGCAATACATGCCTGCATGGTTTGCAATGACAGATTGTAAGATCTTGGCATCCTATAAAGATGCACAGGGCACAAAACATTTTGAAATCCCATTTTAAGTATAGATGTGCCGTCTTCTCCCTCAAATCTCTATAAGTCACATTTGCTTACGTTAAACATTACTCGTGCTATGCTCAAAGTGTTGAAAATTGTACTACTGCCCGTGAAAAATCCCGAACTGTCACAAAAAGAAGCAATGGCTTGCACCACCCTTTTTCTTCTAGTAGAGAGGCATTAAGGCACCATTAACTGCATTTACAAGAATGCACAGTCAGTTTTGACAAGAGGAGAATTCAGTACCAGCATTCTTTGAGAGAAAAAAACTACATGATAATAGACTATAATCACGTTCAGCAATTGAGTGGAAATTAATATCCTTTTATTGCAAAAATGGATAAGTGAATGAACAAAGGAATGAATTAATTGAGAGCATCAGATCATCTCACTGACATGGCAAGAAAATGTCCTGTTAAACAAGTTTCCTGTAGAGATTACCACGGCGCCCATGGTGTTCATCTCTACATTTAGAACATGAGAAACGTGGTCTTTGAAGTCGAGGGGATTCAGAATCACAGCATTGAGTAATAGGGTTTCACTTTAATGTGTTTGAGTCAAAAGCCTTGTGAGTCACAGGGCAGAACTGTGATGTCTAATGTTAGGGCTACAGTGAAGTGCCACATGTGGACTGTTACAATGTCTATTTTGGGAGGGGATACACTCATCTGAGTGATCTGATTGGAGGGGTCTCAATGCCGTATGAAACCGATTGGGCAAAGTGAGAAAGGGGAAATAGTCATTTTGATTATTCTAAACCATGCACAAGAAACTTGCTGCTTCCAGAAAATGTTTATTTTGTTCATAAACTTTTCATAAAAATAACAACATCAATATTAATTTAACGTATAGTAGAAACTGTGTATGTACAAAATCTTTACTTGAACAGTTAATATAACTTAAGGCGAGTTAAATTACTTATTTGCAGTACCCCGTTGGTGACAATTTCACCAACACTTCACTTTTATTATTTGCTAAAATGAACATTTCAGCATACAGTATATCCAGCAACATAAACCAGGTGTCAAAACCCTTTCATGGTAAAGTCCAAGGTAAAGTCCACAAAAACTCGCAGCAATGTGTGCTACCTGATTACTCAAAAGCAATGTTTAAATGATTTGCTAGTCATTTCTAGCTTGATTAAACATACTTCTGTACATACTGTAAAATCATTTTTGTTGAAAAGCCGTACCCCTACTAGTGTACATACTGGTCCTTTTTAAAAGATCAGCTGTTCAATTAAATAACTCTTATCATACCAACAAAGGGATGAAGTGCGAAAAATGTTCTGATATCAAATTGTAAGATTTAAAATATTGTGTTTCTAAACAGTAGCCCTCGAAAACCAAGACGTTATTAATGATTTAGAATACATTTCACCTCGATAAATGACGCTCAAATGCGATAAATGTAAAATATACAGTTAGCTATAAAAATACAAAGAAGTACAGTAATACAAATATATTTATTTCCCATTTATGATATATCTTTCACAATTGTAATAATCCAAACAATTGTAACACAACACAAAGACCAATGACAAAAAACACTGACAGCCAAATGATAAGAAGTTAAACAAACACTAATTTTGATCAAAGATGGACAGCTTTATGGTCAAAGCCATAAATATGTTAGCCTACATTCATGTCAATAATCCTCCCTGTGGAGTGAAGGAGTACCTTGACAGTGGTTGATATTCCGCTTAAAGGAAAGAAAACACTGACATAAACATGCATTTTAAGAAACATAGTCCAAACCATTGCTCTAAGAATGCTAAAAGCAGAAAATAAGAATCTTAAATGGAGATATTAATAATCTGTAAGTGCAATCCATCCAGGCTCAGAGGCATGGAGGTTGGAGCTGTCCAGATGAAGAGGTGCTGAACAGCAGTCATGCAATGCCGCAGCAGAGATGTTTGGCTCTACTGACAGTAACAGCAACAAGTCACTGTTGATCTGTTTACCGACTTTTAAAACTTATGCATCTTTGCATAAAGTCAGCAGCATCAGCAGCAGGCAATAAGGCCGAAGCAGACCTCTCTCTTCCTTTCTGCTCCTAAAAAAACGTCTTGTGCCAGGCATTGGCTTGCCAGTCAAACTAACTCAGACATATAATTGTAGTTGGCTGGCTTATCTTCCAAGACGGAAAGAGCCTAATGTTGTATGTGTAGACACATAGCTTTGTCTTCAAATTCCCTCGGGAAGAGTGAAAGTCCAGGCACCGGTGGTCACCTGTGGCTTTATTTCCATTTTCTCCTTCTGTTTCAGGTGTACACGTCCGTGCCGTTTCCTCTCGTCGCTCCGGGCGAACCGTTTGCCGCAGACGTCGCAGGAAAACGGCTTCTCTCCGGTGTGAGTCCTGGTGTGGGTGGTAAGGTGATCGCTACGGCTGAAACTGCGCAAACAGATGCGGCACTGGAAAGGTTTGTGGCCAGTGTGGATGCGGATGTGCCGGTTGAGCTCATCCGATCGGGAGAAGCGCCGGTCGCAGCTCTCCATGGGGCAGGTGAAGGGTTTCTCTTTGGCTGGGCCGTGAGAGGCGGCTGGGCTCTTCCTGGCCCTGGGGGGTTTCGTCGCACGGGTGGTGTAACTTTGGGCGAAAGAATCTGGCAACAAGGAAGAGTACAGGATGGAGTCTATGGTGCTCGGTAAAGCTGGTGATGTGTATAAGGAATCACACTGGTTAGATGGCTGTGGAGGTTCGGGGAACGGTTTCAAGTTAGAGGAGAGGCCCATCGGAGGTGGTGGGAGGTAATTATTGTACAGGGGGCTGGAGTAGCTCTGAGAACAGGTATCAGAGAAACATGGTTCCTGTTTGATACCTCCCTCCACTTTAAACTCCATCTCTGGGTTGGGACACATTGGGGGAAATGTGTCTAAGAGTTCCTTAACGTCCATCTGCTGGTCAGGGGGGAAATCGCTTGACATTGGGAAGGTTTCTATCTGGAAACTCGTCTCCAAACAGCCAGATTTGTTAAATGTTCCCCACTCGTAGCAGCTGCTTTCAAATTCATTCTTGACCACGACAGGGAAAGAAGCGGCCTCTGACTTTGGTTCGTCCTTTTTCTGATTTGAAGCTCGGGAGGAGCCGAAGCTCAGCTGGGAAGTGGACGGGTCTTGGGCCTGGCCGCCGGCCTGATCATCAGCATACCTCGGGCACGTCTGATCTGGAGAGTATACAGGGGGGGTAGGTCCGGAGCAGGTGTAGGATTGCCTCTTGACGCCGGGGTCTCCAAAATTGCCATTGCTGCTGTCCATCGGAGCAGGCGATGGATAAGTTCCCCGACTGTTGCCGCTGTGTTGCACTTCTGAAAGTGGCAGTGTGGATATACCCACAATCTCAGTGATCATATTGAGAAGTGTTTCGGTGCTGCACGGCGCTCCCTGAGATGCCTCAACATAGAAACTGCCAGAGTAGGCGAGCGAGGAGGGGGTGTAGGTGTCTTTTGGACACTCGCAAGGGTTAAAAGCAAATTCCGAGTTGGAGGCTTCGGTTTTGAGGGTTGCAGGGGTTCCTTCTGTTGAATTAGCAAGAGAGAAAACTTTGTCATCGCGAGTGTTTTATATTTCAGAATTAGTGCAAAATAAAACGAGGAAGAAAAATCAGCGTTACATAAACATTCATGCGTATTTTGGCACAGAAATGCCTTGATAAGATCCCTTGATATACACGGCTGCACTGAGAGAGTTATCTATCACTGTGGTACCACTCCTATTTAACACATTTAAATTACCATGCATGCACATTTTATCGACTGTGCAAAGATGCGAACTCACCGTGGCCAAACTGGGCAGGTACCCCCCGCTCTGCATCGACATACACCTCCTGGTTATCTTTCCGCACGCTGTTTTCCATTCCCAGGGAAGAACTGTTGCAATTCTCAAACTGAGGGTAAAAAGAATCTTTCGCATTCAAATCCATATTGTTCAACATACTGATGCACTTAGAAGTCCGTCTCTCCCAGTAAAAAAAAGGTAAAAATGTAAAACAAAGTATGCAGCTGAATGTTTTCTTTCAACTCCCCCTTTTGATGGTTTTCAACAAATGATCCAAAGTGGTATGTGTCAAAAGGTGTAAAAAGCAATTAAAGGTATTCCTTTTCGTCTCTGCTCCTCGGTAGGTATTTGCTTGCTGTGGATTTCACATCAGCGACTTCCCCTCTCTCTCCTTATATACACATTGGCAGCTCCCTCGGCCCTCCTCCCCATTCATCAGCTCCAGTGAGAGGATTCCCCGCTGCGTGTAAACTTCATGCCCATACATGGACAGAGGATGTGACGGAGTCCTCCCTCCCCTAATCCTCCCTCCTCCTGTACTGGAGAGATGGAGTCTGACGTTGCAACAAGTGGCAGCAGTGTTGAGTGGTAAACCGTTGTAATGATGGTATTTCTTTCCACAGTAAAGACTTATCATTTCAATTAAACGAATATTAAAGTAAAGACTGTCTCGTTTCTCTTGGTATCACCCTCTACCTCTCAGAATAACACGGAGGTGAAATGTCTCAAACGGCGTAGGTATCCGCCGATTTAGTTTTAACCGTCCTCTCATGGTATGAGGGGTAAGACATGGTAGAAAAGTGGACAGCAGCGCCGTTTGACTGACTTGATCACTCACAGGAGGGATATTCCAGTTTTTGGAGGTAAGAAGCCATGCAGCCGCCAGTTCAGGGGGTGTAACGGGAAGGTAACGTAACGGGTAATGTGACATATATACTCTCAGGGAGTCTGGAATAAGAATAGGGAAAAAGGTGGAAGACAATGTCATCATCTTATAATATTCCAGGATATACTTGAGGGATATAATACTCAGGATATAGTGTTGATGTGGTGTATAAAAGAGTAAAGCAACACACTAAAGGACGATTAATAGACTAAAACTCCGAGAACCTGAACAGATAATCAGATATTATCCTAAGTCTGAGTCTGCCAGGCTGTCTATGTCTATAAGTAAACACTATTAATGAATGACTTCGTTTTAAAGACCAATACAAAAACCACCCTGCAGTCCAGTTTAACTCATTTCTCCCCTGACATCCTCCCTATCCGCCTCATATCTGGGCCAGATTGCATGGCCTACATGTTTTCTAGCAGTTGAACTCTTCCATGGCAGTCCACCTTTTTAATTTACTTTCACAAATTCTCTCCCTCTCTTGTGGTCGCTGGAAATTGTGGTCGCTTACACCATCAGGGCGAATAACTGCAAAGCCCAGTCTAAACGAACCCCTGGCCTTTAAAAGCATTGAAGGGAGTCGATAACACCCCTGAGGTGTTCAGTAGTTGAACCCAACTGTTCACATGACATTTCAACCCCCAAAGCATTTTTTTCTGTTTTCTGTTGCCGGGTGCACTCCGTGGTCACACTTCCTATTACAAAAAGTCGATACTCTTTTATAGTACGTTGCAGTCTGTAGCAGACCTCTGGCACCGGTTGGAAGTTCAGGACCATGGATAGCGACGCTGCAGCAGCATTCCGCCACACATGAACCAGCAGCACACAAACACTTTACTTTCACTTTATACTCAATGGTTCCTGTGGTTCTGCATTCATGTGAATGGCGTTCTTTTAGCATAAAATCAACCCAATCAGACTATGAAAAATTCTAAGTAAATGCTAACACAATGATTTTATATTAATTCTATATTGTTATGGAATGATTTTAGTGTTTTTAGTTATACCAATGATGCAAGACACACACAGCTCCAAAAAATAAATATTCTACTTGAGTATTTCCATTGTCTATTTGCTACTTTATACTTAAATTCCACTACATTTCTGAGCGTAATATTGTACCATTTACTCCACTACATAACAGCTTCAAAATATGTAAATGTTAAATATGCTACATTTTTATGGATAAAAACCCAGAAACAATTAGCTCCACCATGACCAATTACAACCTTAAAGTACTGCTCAGATGTTAATGTATGAAAGACAGGAGCCATTTTGCTCATTTTGAATGTGATGAGAGGTCAAGAGTTTACAAGCAAGAATGTATAAGATAAATGGACCAAAGCTTTAGAAAATCACACGACTACAGACAGCATTTAACTAATAACCACATCATTTCTTTAACTGTACTGAAAAGGCTCCTGTGAGCTCTGGCCATTTGAATAGTATCAGAGATCTGTTATTGACATGATTAACTGAAGATAAGAAAGCTTGTGGCCTATATGGAATAAAATATATTGTGACTACTGCAGCACAAATGCAAAGAGACTATTAGACAAAATACACAGTCTGCTTATACTAGACTACTCAAAATGTAATGTTATCTCATTTAATACTTAAGGAGCAGTGGGAAATGTATCAAAGGATCTCTGTCATCTTTTTAAGGTAGTGTGTGATAATAGCATATAAGCTCTTTCATGGCAGCAGTGACATTCTACTGAACAAATCGTTTTCACCTCAGATGTGCACTCTAATTCTAGGCCCAGAGATGTTTAGCTTTGAGGAACTGCCTCCAAGTAATCCAGAGTCTATTAAAACCAATCTGATCACACAGAGTTCAGATCACGGGATGCTGTTATGATAACTGCAGTGTGGCTAACCTCTCTCCTCCATAAAATGCCACAGCACAGGGACTAAGTAATGGATTTATGTAATGTTAGCACTTACTGACATTATAGCGCAGAGGTAACTCCATACCTGTGAAAGTTAAATGAAAGCCTTCATTTTATTCCTTTCCTCATCTGAGCACTGTAAGACAAAATGCTCCTGTTTCTTAGGGAACAGTGTGGTAGGTTGAGAAAGAATGTAGAGCATTATTCCATGTTCTAACAAGTATATTGACTTCAAAAGAGGTTCAAAGTACTACTGGCTAAGGACAGAAGATGAAACATTGCTTTAATGAAAGGATATTTGTCATGTCTACTGAATGGATCGTTGGAGTAAAGCACAAGTGGAAAGCTTTAATATAGTCCTGATCTAAAATTGGCTCAACTTGTAGTATGTCTTATTAATTTTAACTAGAATGTGTGTAACAAATTTCATGGCAATCCATCCTACTGTTGTTGAGATATTTCACTAAACCACAAATGAAAAACTAGCAGTGTTGTGACCAAGTCATCTTTGCTCAAGTTTCAAGTCATTTAGTCCAAGTCTCAAGCAAGTTTCGAGTTATTTTTTTGGGGCAAGTCAAGTCAAGTCACAGGTTATCAAGTCAAGTCGAGTCCTTAATTAAGGCAAGTCAAGTCCCAAATCAAGGACAATTTTTTTTTACACTCAAGATAAAGCACTCTTACCTGTAGTATCCAGTCTTTATAAAGAGAAAAGACACTAGAACAAAAAGTATGACATTGAATATAATCTGTATTAAAATTATTGATATTCAGTGAAATGAATGTAATCAAAGCAAAAAAAGATGGTCTGGTCCGACTAAGGAGGCTTCATTACGGGTCTTTGATGTTAAGTGTTGCCATAGCAAGGAGTTTCAATCAGTCATCCAATCATGACAATCCCATACCGGGGAGCTTTTTGAGTCGTCCAATCATGATTCACAGTTTGTACTGCTGCTGCTGCATAGCATACTTGACACTTAGACAGAAACGTGACAGCATCAAATTATATTATTTTATATTTAACAGATAAGATACAAACTTATGAATACTCACAAGTCATCCGAGTCATCATGCCTCAAGTCAAGTCAAGTCTCGAGTCACTAACTTACAAGTCCAAGTCGAGTTTCAAGTAATTTATTTTTTGTCAAGTCAAGTCGCACGTCATCAAAACGGTGACTCGAGTCGACTCGAGTCCAAGTCACCAAGTCTCAAGTCCACATCTCTGCCTCATAATGGCGCTACAAGAAAAGTCAGAGGATCCATCATGTAGGAACCATAAATGTCTGTGCCTATCCATTAGCGGTGGGGGGAAAAATCGAAAATCGTATGTATCGGGATTTTTTTTGTGACGATTTTAGAATTAATTCTTTTCCCTAGAATCGTAATTTTTTTCTTCTTTTTAAACCAATGATTTACCTAAATATTTTTTGTGTATACGCTACTGCCGACGGCGACTACATCATATCCGTTTCCAGGAAAACGGACCGAAAGCAGAAAATGCCATGTTATGTTCTTCTTTACAAATTAAATAAATGTCAGACTGACTGACTGACATGTGATATGCATTCTTCTTAGAAAACAATTAGTTTTTAGAAATGTCTCATTATATATTGTCTCTAGAAGTACATTATTCAACTTTTGTTTTTGTTAAAGAAGGGAAAGAAAATTGCAATACTCAATATTATCGAATCACAATACTTCTGGAATCACAATAAATTAAAATCGCAATACAAATCGAATCGGCAGCCATGTATTGTAAAAGAATCAAATTGGGACAAAAGCATATCGTCCCAGCCCTGCTATCCATACAGTAGATGTTGAGATATTTCACAGGATAAGTGAAAACTTTGACCTGCTGGTGGCACTTTCATCTTCTGGGCACCATGAATACAATTTAATGGCAATTTATCCAATAGTTGTTGAAATATCTCAGTCTGGACCAACGTAGTGGAGCGACAGACCAACATTGCCACCCCTAGGGCCATTCCAGTAGCATTGCTAAAAGAAATGCTCCTGTACAGCAAAAAAACACAGTTCATGTTACATCAAATAAATCCTGTGTTTTTCAAAGTACAGTAGTTTAGTCTCTACATACTTAAAAAATATTCTGACAATTACAGACCTACTCTGACTTGCATGTTAACTGTCAAACAGAAGACATTTCAGTCTCTGTTGATTAAATGGTTAATTACATTACTCCAGCTGTATTGATTGTGTGTGTGATGCCTAATTTTGCTTTTATAATTGACGTGAAAGCTTTGTGCCCCAGGAAGATGTAAATACTTTTCTTTATACTGCATATGTAACCCCCTGGCCGTGTCATTTTTTAGGTTCACTCCTGGACAGGGTGTGGGAGTTTTGCTTGCAGGTGGGTGCCTGATAGAGTTGAAGAGGCAGTGAGGAGTGACTACCCTCTGAGAGCACCACCTGCAAGATGAAGGATAGGGTGGACAGTAATGTCTATTCTATATTTTCTTATTTTGACTTTAAATACTATTCGTTAGTGTCCATTGGAGTTACAATTAGAAAAAAAGAACGCTAAGCTAATCTAGCCCAGTAATACAGACACACTTTCCAACCTTTCAAGGACAAATTGTCCCTTGCTGTATTGAGCTTTTCTGAAACAGAACTACAAACAACATATATATACATAAACAAAATAAAAGCATTACCTTTTAAAATATACTAAATTCAGCTTCAGACAAAGCTGATACAAATGTAAGGATGCAATCTACAAGCTGTGGCTTGTTGTTGATTTTGCAAAACTGTGCAGTAGTCAAGCTATTGACATAAGCTAAAGGCACAGCAATGGATCGTATACCATCTTTTTGGGTTCTGTCCATGTTAGAATTTAGACTTTCAAATCCTCATGAGACGATTACCTCAAGTCTCAGCCAGAGACCAGAGGTGACCAGAGGCCATTCAGCAGTAATGCTGGCAAAATCACAGTTATTATTCGTTATTTTTATTGTTATCACTATTGCTTTTGTTCTGAAAAGCAAATTGTAATTCTGGTGTAAGCCAAATCATAAGTGGAGGACTTTCACCCAGTATTGAAAATCAGTAGCCAGTTTCTGTTCATCTATGGATTTGCAATAGGGATCCTAAATTGAGTGTACAGTACAGCTCGGGTTTTCTTAGACCTTTAAAACCCAGACTAACTGTTGTCTCAAGATCATAAGAATTGAAGTGTTGCAAGTGCTGATTCTGGCGTCACATCCACATTATTACTCAACAGCATAAAAATCATTTAGTACTTAATAATTCTTATTCAAAATGAAATATATCTCACTTGATGTACAGTGGCTCCTTAGAATCTCAAAGCCTTGGCATTTTGTCAACGAACTATGCAACCCACACTGTTGAGAGTAAATAATAGAAGAACCTTATCCATACCAGGAAATCCACTGAGATGCAGAGGCTGCCATTTACTGTTTGAAATAAAAAAGCCCTCCAAACCTACCGTGATCTGAGGAGGTTATACTGGAAATACTGTACTGGATCTACAAGAAAAATAAATAGAAAAACTGAGATTTTAAAAAGACAAGGTAGGCTACAGCTTTGCCTGCATCCATATAGTAATGAAATGCATATAGATCATACAGTAAACACATTTACATTCAGCCTCAAGTGCTATGTTGTACTTTTGACGAATGCCTTTTTAAGTTTGTGGATCTAAAGCAGATTTTTTGGAGCAATCATAAGAAAGCCAGGGTTGGACAAGAGCCGGAGAAATCCATCTGTCTCCCCAAATCACATTCTGACATGTCTCACAGTCAAATCTCCCCCCAAGGCGCTAGATGAGGGAACATCTTCAATTTAAACCTGGATACAATAGGGCCTGTAAGACACCGCAAAAATGGATTGGGAGTGCTAAAACCACAGAAACCTCTGCCGGAAACACGACTTTCTATAAATACAAGATACTCGCCTCAGCTGCCAAGTTCGTTATTTTCTCTCCCTCTATCTATCTCTCTCTCTCTCTCTCTCTCTCTCTCTGTCATGTTGGGCTCTGCATAGTTATATATACTACATCATATTTCAAACACTGGGCAGTTGAAAGAAAAATAGCACAAATAAGAAAAATAAAAGCAGCGGAAGCGTGGTTCTTCTTTTGAAGGAACATCTCTCTCCTGCTCTTCCTCTGAGAGTGGGAGTGGGTTAGGGAAGCCCGGTACCAGGCCCCGATGCTGCTGCTGTTTGTGTGGCAGGTTTCCCGTGCAATCCAAAAATACTTTCGCACTCGCCCACTTTGGTCCCCAGCCGCCTGTACTCTTTGGTTCTACAACAGGGATGGATGAGAATCATATTCAGCTCTCATATCGTGATTGCGGAATGCCCCAGTGTTTCTTTAACCATGCCCCCAGACTCCTCCACACACATTGCACTCGCATGGCTCCCACCTTGCCCTCTTCTCTGCTGGATACATGCTTGCAGCACTCTGACAGTCAAATTCTTGGGCCTGATCCAGCTACTGTACCTGCTGTTACACAACGGCTTGGACATGTTCAAGAGAAATCCGTGAAATAGAACAGTAAATTTCCTTATTTTTAAATGTTTGATTCAAACTAAAGAATGCCTTAACTCCCTAATAACTGGTGGTATGCTATAACAGTAGATAAAGTGTCAAAATGAATTCATCTAGGTTATGTGCTTTATCGGATGCAACAACAATCCCCTTTAGACTGAAGCTCAATAACATCCCCTACACAAAATCATTATCACGCAACATGGGACTAATTGCATGTACTTTTGACCAACAGAAGTTAACGTCTACATATTCTAGTCTCTGACTCATCTGCACCCACACATTGATTTCTATTTGTTGCCCCTTTCCCCTATCTTCTGACACCACAACATGTATGAAGGATCCCAATGTTAATACTGAGTAACATGCACTCAGTAAGGGGACATGCAATGAAAAAAGATTCAAACAAACAGCTAGCAGCAGACATGTAAGAAAACAGATGAAGAATGTTAAGAGCTTGCAGCTAACAAAAGTAACTATGGAAACGGCCAGCTCTACATTGCACTAGCTTCCACAGCTCTCTCCAGAAATAAAAACTGTTGGGCTAAGAGCGAATCAGGTAAAGACAAAAGATCCCGGGTGAACCTATTTATAGTGGGCCTTACATAACATACATAGACCTATGTTGGCTGAGGCAAGTTTGGTGCTCAACAGCAAGCTTCTGGGGGCAAAGGCAGGGTACAGAGAGCTTGATGTACATGAAGTATAAACAGCAATTAGGCGAGTGTGGATGATGATGCTGATGGCAACTGAATTAAAGGAAGGATGGCTTGCTGTTTTGATGTTAGGGAGAACAAACACTGTTACACTGTCCTGGGAGGGCAGTGATGTCAAAGCCGGAGTTCCACGAACAACATTAACATGCAGTGAGTTAATGAAAAGAATTGACACATTAAACAGTTCATAGCCATGAAGCTTGAGGGATACACAAAGACAGAAAATGGATAATGCATACGTCACAAGGAGCAGAAGTTCATTGTCAGTTTGCCCAAAGGCCTTGTTTATGTGTATGGGAGGCATTGTGTCAGAGGAGCACACACACACACACACACACACACACACACACACACAATACTGTGGCCTCAGGACAAAACATCTGACATCTCTAGTGAGATGATATGAACATATAAGCCCACATACGCACAGAAAACCTGTGTGAGAGCCACTGTAATGCAGAAGCAGTGATCATCTAGAAATACAGCCTGCCATCATATCTTAAATCCAAATTGAGCCATTAGCATAATTATCCACTTATACCGCTTTAATTCTAAGTAGCTCTCCATTGTAAGTAAAATGATAGCTAAGCTGTATTCAAAAAGCCTCTTTTACACTCACAAATGCCTTATTAATTAGCTCCCTCTAGCATAAGTTCCCAGTAATTACATTCAATACAGCAGTCAGTGCTACAAGGGGGGTATTTCCAGCAACTATTAGACAACTTTATAATTCTCTGCAGATGTATAATGATTTCCATCATAAAAATATTCTATTTCAACACCGAGCAACAGCCATTTGCACACTGCATTCTCTCCATGTTCACTGCAGTCACTAGCAAATTCATTGGTAGTAGGCATTCACAAAATATTCACTATATAGAAGCCCTGATAAGGTTGGGATGATATGCAAATGAATACTCCCTGACTCATCTGTTTATTATGCAGTCACATTAGTTAGCTCTGATGCTGTTTGGCTATTATCCCATCTCACTGTGAAAAAGGGTCTTGGGTGAGGGGGATGGATTGCGCAGTGAGTGCTTTAGTCACACAGATTGTCCGCACTCTTCAAAGAAATAAATGCATTTCGACTGTAGTTGCATGGAGGGGATGTGGAATGCATTTCCTCTGAGAGAAACAGCGAAAAGCAGAGGATATGGCTCATCTGTGTCCAAATCCCCTGATAGCATGTTTTGCGTTAATAGGTCAAAGGGTCAAATGATGAGCTTGTGTCTCCCAGGACTGAGCCCGAAGGCAATCATTGCACATGGATAAATCATACGCTAGTTTTGTTTAGATGTAAACTCATGATTCAGTCAAATGAATGTTAGTGTTAAAAAATGCTAAAAGATGGATTTGAAACCTTTTCCTAGATGCACACAGGTACAGTGTTTATTCATGTTGCTGTTCATCTACAGTATCTACCATGAATAGAAAAACTGAGAGACATAATGTAGCTTCTAATAAATGTGGTGACGGTACCGATCTGTGGCTTCACAGCCTATCTGCTGTTCTGCTAACTGATAGAGGCACTATTTTTAGCCATGCAATCTTAGTGCACCATGCTAAGCCTTCAACTATACAACTGCACATCTAGTCCATTCAAAGGATTCATAAAAAGTCTAGAGGTTGGAACCCAGTGGTCATGCACACAGACTGAGAGCCTGTATGAGTGCTCCCAGTACCTACGGTTTATATCTGGTGTCCAAGTATTAACAGCATTGCCACTTTATCCCCCGGTGTGTGAATGTATGCCAGCACATCAAGGAGTGAAAAGAATTTGACATCTATGTACTCTCCATGCCTTTTGATTTTAGCTAATTAAGCACCAAGCCCTCACAGCAACTGCGCTCCATGGAAACCATGTGAAAAAGCAGATTGACGTCAGCTAGAGGCCTTGGAATGTGCAATCTAACAAAGGAAAGAGGACAGGGCTACTGTACTTAAGGTCACAGTGTGTTGAAGCTATTGTCTGTTTTGACTGACAAAGGACTGACATCTGTACTGAACATAGGAGGAGTTGACTGACTGTAAACTGAATACAAATGTCCTGTAATTTCAATACTTTATATTACATGCAAAACAGGGTATCTCATTACCTATGTCAATAGCTGGAAGTGGGATTTTATCTTTCAGCAATAAGAGCAACTTTACTAATCCAAGATATAAAATGTGCACACATTCAAAACCTTGTAATGCTGACTGATGTGCGTTTACTGTTCATGTATCTACTGTAACACCGGGGGATACAGTGGCAATGTTCTTATTAATACTTTGACACCAGATACAAACCGTAGGTACTGGGAGCACTGATACAGGCTCTCAGTCTGTGTGCATGACCACTGGGTTCCAACCTCTAGACTTTTTATGAATCCTTTGAATGGACTAGATGTGCAGTTGTATAGTTGAAGGCTTAGCATGGTGCACTAAGATTGTATGGCTAAAATAGTGCCTCTATCAGTTAGCAGAACAGCAGATAGGCTGTGAAGCCACAGATCGGTAGCTTCACCACATTTATTAGAAGCTACATTATGTCTCTCAGTTTTTCTATTCATGGTAGATACTGTAGATGAACAGCAACACAAATAAACACTGTACCTGTGTGCATCTAGGAAAAGGTTTCAAATCCATCTTTTAGCATTTTTTAACACTGTAACATGGAACAATCAGTTGTATTAATGAATTGTATTTTTTTTTTAATGTTTATGCATATGTTGTTCACAGCCTTCTTTTTTATGTTAATTAAGGACAAGACATTATCAATAGTGTTTGCAAAGAAAGATTACTGAGTCAGCTGATGCTTTCATCCACAGCAAATCACAAGTGGCCGTAGAATAATCACCAATTACAAGCGCCCTGTGTGAAGGTGTGTTAGGGTTTGAGTCATAACAACCAAGCTCAAATTATAAAGTAAGGACAGGTCAGGTAGAAGGTCATTTTTTGGTCTACTGCATTTCAAGCAGAGATTGTAGGCTAAAATTTAATTTAAAAAATGCTTACACCAACATTACCGAAAAAGTACAGCATGACAAAAAATATATATATTTAAACCATTTATTGTTTTTAACAAAACAAAACCAATGCCAGTCAATGTTGTATTTTCTTGCCAGTCAGCCAACAGGTTGGTGGCTGCTTTAAGAAGCAGTAATTTTAGAAATGTTGAGCAAGACTGTATAGAACTTTTTATAAGACTAAAATCAAACAATTAAATATCAAAATGACCACAATCATTAAGACAGAGAATTTAGGACATACTGTATGATTAAAGACAAATGGCACAATAAAGAATAATGGCCCTCGCATGTTTTCCCAGATAGAGACTTAAAAGTGATATGATTGATAAAAGTTGTTCATTTACAGCATCACACAAATAGTGTGTAAGCATGAACAATCCCTCAGAGAGCTGAACAAGGGGTTTCCTGCATATTAACGAAAAATAAAGTAATCTTGATTTTCGTTATTAAAACGTTGCAGTGTGACGCAATGAAGTTGCATGTAGGATATGAGTTCATTAAGTGTTTCCTAAATGCATCTTAATTATTAACTGAAGGACTAGACTAATGGCTTTACATACAGCAAAGACAGGGTAGCTGCACTTAAACTTGTTTGAAATTGCCCTTCCAAGAATACTTGTGTGAAACCTGGTATTTTAATTCAAGGTTAAATGTGGAAATGTGATCATGAATACCCATTTTTCAGCTGGATCTTGTAATTACAGTTTGTTGAGTTTAATCAACCAGACAAGACCTATTAATATATCTTAACACCTGATCATTGTTGTTTCAATCACATCCAGATAGATGAAGGCCAATATCTTAGAAAACGATGAAATCTATAGAATCAGTACTGTTCAGCCATCATTAATACTGTCAAGGAAGACCAGCCGGTAAAGGGATGGCTTCCTTGGCCCCTGCCAGTGCTGTCATTGTACTGTTCCCAGATATACCCTGTTTCAACATACTGTCTATAAACATTATTGATGAGGTTAGTCCTGAGTTCCTTATAAAGAGCAGCTGCCTTCTCTTGGTATGGCCCTTCTGTGTTGCTGTAGTGGTGGAGGGCTCTGACTGCCAAGTAGTTGATGTTAATCCATATTGGTCCCCTCCAGTAGGGGGCATCATGTTCTGTGTTTCGCTTCATATACAGTGGATCAGCCTTAGAGATTGAACGTAGGCCATAGGGTGTCCACAGCTTATTTGAGTCTCTCATGTCACGGAAGATATGTTCTAGTTTAGGTGAATCAGCTGTAAGAATGTGCAGTAAGAAAGGGAACAAGCTAACATAACCCAAAGCATTAACATACTGCAGCTTGGGGGCCCGGCGGACTGAGCGCACAAGGCGTGCCACAGGGAACTGATGACGAGGTTGTCCGGGAGGCACATAGACCTTCTCCTGCTGCAAGGACACTGCCTGGGTGTGGTTGCCGTAGTCACTAAAAGCATGAAGTTGATCTGACCAGTGGAGCTCATTCAGCAGGTTGTTGTCACTGAGCACCTGGTGGGAGAGTTCATAGTCCTGATGCGGCTCCCCTAGAAGGCGGGCTATACTTGCCATGATGCCTGAGGACAAGGCCATCCAGCAGTGTAAATCCACATGGCGCTCATCAGCTGATGGGTGTGAGGCCCGAGGGTAGTCATCCAGCCCAGAAGTCAAGGTCTTGGGATTGAGGAAAAGATTAGTGTCCTTGTCACGTCCACGCCAACGATAAGAATTTGGTAGGGGCCCTGTCTGGGTGGTGTTGTACCATTCAAACCAGGTTTTCAGTCTGGGGAAGAGCCGCCGGAGGAAAGGCAAGGTCGGTTGAGATGCTGCCTTCTCTGGATTTGAAGAGAGCTGTTCGATAAGTTCCTGAAGAGCTAAGAAAAGAGTAGGTGGGTTGGCATTCTCGTTACGCTGTACTACAAACTCAGCTGGGACTTTACTGCGAGCCTCGTCTCCCAGGATCTGCTCACGGGGAATCCAGCCCTCCATATTCATCAGGTCTATCCAGTGGGCAATAGCCTCCCTTGTCACCTGGGGATCCCATTTGCTCAGCAGCAGCTGGTGAAAGCCCTCATCCCAAAGGAATCCTCTAGGAAAGAAAGACCGTGATGGTACAGCAGTGAATAAAGCGCCTTCAGGGTACAGGAGCGGGTATTCATTGTAGACTGACTGTACCACTGACTGGCCGTAAAAGTAGCCCATTCCGCCCAACATGTTGCTGAGTGCCGCCTTGGCAAACTTAATGTGTGCCTGGCTAAAACCTTTGCTCTCAAGCCCAAAGGTCTTCTCAAACTTAGAGTCAAACTCAGCTTTCCTCTTTTCCAGCTCCTGAGTCATGATTGAGCCCACTAGTTGGTTGGGACGGCTATGGAAGCTCCCAGACTCGAACAGAACTTCGATCTGGAATGGCGTCTGGACGGTCACCTGGTGAACGACAAAGTCAATCTCTTTCCTTGTGTCAGCGGGTTTCTGTTGGTTTTGGTGGGAGGGGGGCTTGTAGGTGTCTATAGCTATGTAATGCCTCTTCTCACCAGAAGGAGGCCTGTAGACAAACCTGCGGTTCAGACTTTGCTTCACAATGTCAGTCAGCTTCTCCAAGCCAGGAGAGACAGTCTGAAGATAGTTGTAGCTGGAAAGACAAGAAACTATTGTTAACTCTGCGTTTTTTTCAGCAGCGGGGAGAAAGGGTTAGGATTATCAGAAAGTTTGCTGATCCCGATCTGCCCCGATTCCCTGCCGGATCAGCAAACTTTCTGTTGCTTTCGTTACGCAGGTTAGACCCTGCTGCTGGCTACCAGCCCGCTGTGATCCTTGACGCTGGGGTTTGCGCTGGCTGAATTTGAGTTGCTACAGCTGTTAACTTAAGGTCCGTGTCAGAGTGTTACCTGATTTATGGAAACAATCTTGCATAATACCAGTACCTAAAAAGAAAACCGTTGCGTGTATGAATGATCTAAGACCAGTGGCTCTAACCTCCATAGTTATGAATGCATGTGAGAAAATCGTGTTAAATAGTCTGGAGCCTCATGTGGAGCATAATCTTGACCCCTGCCAATTTGCTTATCAGAAAGGGAGAGGGGTAGAGGATGCTATTGTCTGTAAACTGGACAGTGTCTATGCTCACCTGGATGCAGGGGGACGGTGTGTGAGAATTCTATGATTTTAGCTCAGCGTTCAATACGATACAACCACACATCATTGTAAATAAGCTTTTGATGATGAAGGTTCCAGGTGTATTTATCTATTTCATTCTAAATTTCTTAGAGAACAGGTCTCAATTTGTTAAGCTGAACTCAAAAGTTAAGTCAGACAAGATCATGACAAACACAGGTTCACCTCAGGGAACTGTTTTATCACCCTTTCTTTTTACCATTTATACTGCAGACTACCGTCCACAGCAGGCAAGCTGTCAAGTTGTTAAATTTGCTGACGACACAGCGCTCATTGGGTTAACTGAAAATGATGACTATAGTCACTATCAAAATGAAAAAAAAGCTTTTGTTGATTATTGCGACACTCATTTCCCAGAACTCAACGTTAAGAAAACTAAAGAATAAGTCATTGATTACAGGAGAAATAAGATGACAACTGAGGCAGTGGAAATCAAAGGTTCAGTATTAGATAGAAAGGGTGAACACATACTAGTATAAGTATTTGGGCATTGTTTTTAATGATAGGCTAACATGGTCTGATCATGTTGACTTATTGATGAAAAAATTAAGTCCACGTGTATACTGTATGAGGAAGTTGCAGTCCTTTAAGGTGAATACGGATGTGGTGAGAATGTTTTTTATGTCAGTGATATGTAGTGTTTGGAGTTACTGTGTGGTGAGTTGGGGTGGGAATGCTGGGGCAACTGAGAAGGCCAGGATTGATAGAGTGACTAAAAGGGCTGGAAAAATGGTGGAAGAGTTAAATACAGTGGATAAAGTATATGATGACCGCCTGGCAAAAATAACCCGGGTCACCCTCTTCATGGTAATTTGCCTGGCAGGGGTATGGAACGTAGTGGTAGGCTAAGGCCTCCTGTGACACGAACTAAGCGGTATGCTCTCTCTTTTATACCTCAGACTATCAGACAGCACAACAAGCACTTTAAACGTACAATTTTATAATTTCTGTACTGTATTTATGTATTGTATTTGTATTTATGCTCTATCTTTTTATGGGCATTAAGGCGGGTATGAGCACTGTAATTTCCATTTTTATGGATGAAATAAACTTGACTTGAGCTGCCGCCCGCTCTCCTCCCAGTGAAGTAATCTTCCAGTAGTGGGGAGTGAAGCAGAGGGACAACAGGATGAGCGAGCTAGCTAATTCTTGTCTCATTTGTGGTCAGATAAACAGTAAAATCAGCAAATTCAGTGCCCAGGGACCTGTGTGACCCAGGGGAATGCAGCAGTGGAGGCTTTCGTACCTGATTGTCCTTTTGCCTGAGGAGACGTACTCATGCTGTTGTTTATTTGGTTGTCATGACTTTGCCAGTGATTGACGTCCTCTAACTGTTCCAGTTGCTCATCCTTACAGTGGAGAGAGAGCGGACAGCTCGGCAGTCGTGCAATTGCGACTTCGTGGCATTTCATAAAATTCTGAACCAGTAGTAATAAATTCTGCAAAATATATATATAACGGAAATACTGTAACTGCCCTGTGTTTTCAAAATCTGTCAAATCAAAGCAGACACACAAACCTTTTAAGTAGTTTATAGTCATACAAGTGATCTCAACTGCACTAGCTATGTTTGTGAAGCCCAAACTGTTAGAACCTGAGAGTCTTATATTGTACTGGTGACCGGTCAGAGTAAAATCAACTTTAAGCTCCCACTTATACTTCCTCACCCACCTTCCTACAATTAATTAATAATTCAAACAATTCTTATAATTTCTATCAGTGCATACTGTACCTTTTTATTTTGCTATGCTGGTCTTCTCTGGCCCTCATGAAATTGTGAAATATTGGTCCTGATCCACTCAGTACAAAAATACTGAAACAAAAGTTCTTTCTGAAGGTGGATAAACACCTTCACTAATTAATTGCCGTTTCAGAAAAAGACTAAAGCCCTCATGGAAAGGGTCTGCTTTTCTTTGGCTTTTCAAACGTTATATGTAATATATATCCTGCTATAATGTATATCAGTATGTTCATAAAACTTTCAGAATTAAGAAAATCTAATTCCTCCAATGTTTTTGGATTAACAAATTGATGAAACAAAGGCTGAGAATCCTGCTTTTGCTGCCATCTAGCGGTTGGATTTCCTTTTTACCCCAGTAGTAATGTAGAATCACACAAAAACATGACATTACTACTGAGTATCATCCAAAGACTGGTGCTGGGAATCAGGAGAGGTCCAACAGACTTCCAGATGTCAGGGTCATTGGAATAGTGCTTTTCTTCTTTATATTATGTACACTTTAAATTACCACATGCTTTTTTTATGCATAGATATTTAACTAATATTGTTGCAGGCAATTCCTAATTGTCAATTGCTGCATATCTAAACTCCTGATAAAACTGAGCACAGGCAGTCATTGATCACTCTCTTTTAAAACTGCTGCCTACCTTTCCATTCACTCCTGTATTTATGCATTTACCTGGCATATTTGGCACTGGATAATTCCCCAGTAACTGGTTTTCGGAAGGTGATCTTAAAGTTTCCAAGCTCCTCTGAGAAACCAGTGATAGATGCGAGGCGGTTTCTATCCTCAACGTGAGCCTCCAGTGAGCCCTGGGTGTCTGCTGCCGCGTAAAACATCAGAGAGATGACAGGCGCTTGAGGGGCCGAGCTCTGGTGGGTAAAGAGGGAAAAAAAAGCCTACAATTATCAAAACTTAAAACAGAAATCATTAAACATAAGAAATAACTGCAATTGCTTGGTACATTTTAAAGAACATATATTTGGGTCACATGAGGGAACATCTGTTCATAAGGCTGAATAAACAGTCAGCACTCACTTGCTGTTTGGCAGTGATCCTCCAGGTCCAGTCTCCTCCGTGACTCCCTCCCATCTTCTTGACAAACTCCGTAGTGAGTGTGAAATCGTTGTCTAGGATTTCCTGGACACCAAAGGTGATCCCGTCATGCATCATCCAGCCATAGCCTTGCAAACCATCCCCTTGCTCACAAGTGTGCCTCAGGTTTACATCTGTGTCGGAAAACTGCCGCATCCACATCATACCTGGGGATGTAGATGAAAGTTAAGTTATTTGGTATTATTGTACAGCACAAATTATGCACAACAATGTCATTTGGGAAATAACTAGTTTCACATAAAAGGTAAGTCCCAAAACTCACTGGCTACATGCACCATGTTACCGGCCAACTGGGTTTTGAGAACAGCAGTGCTTAATTAAATGTTGTTACTCAATATTGGAAAATGTAGTGCACTTTGTGCTGTCAACTAATAAACAATATTGTTCATCCAAATTGGCCGACAGGGTAAACAGTCCTAGAAACTGTGGCCAAATTTACTTGATTTTGACAAGTGCCTGGGCTTGTTTCCCACCATTTCCCTGATCTAGTGCAATTAAACATTTAACATGTGATTAATGCAAAAAAGCAAATATTTTGTGAAAGCAAATTAAATATTTAAGGGAAATCCAGCCTAAAATCCACCCTAAAACTGTCTATGTATGTCACTTTTTGTAATTGTTATATCAGCACAATACTTGTGTTGTGATACAAGATTATATATTGTTTGGGATTTTGGTTATATAGTGATACACTTAACATCCAGTTCTTCAGTTTTATTTCTCCTCTAGTAGCTTCTGCATTGAATTTTTTTTTTAATTTATTATTAATAAATATTAATCATTTATTTCACACTATGACAGTATTGTATATGTTTTGTATCGCCTTATTCCAATTCATTGAAGCTATATGATGTGTACACAGAAAAATATTCAAACCCAAGACACCATTTTATGGCTGCACAATTCCATAAAATGAAAATGCTCTAGATTCATTATGCTTCAGTTTATATACATTTTCCCAAAAAATTCACCATGATGCATTTAGTATCTTTAGAAACTTTACGATCTCTGCTAGAATTTGAAATAAAGCTCAGTGTATTGCACAGAACCAGTAGGGTTTACAAGGTTAGACAAATCTCTTTCCATGGTTTTAATCTTTTAAACTCATTGTTAATCTGAGTGAACAATGCTCCTTAACTTGCTTTGTCATCATAGCCAACAAGTAAACATGGTTCATATAAAATAGATTCACAAATTGAATCTGATCTGTACAATAGTTACTTCGGTTTGGATTTTCCCTTTAACTGTTCCGCCACAAATGTACTGAGCAACTTCAGCTTGACTCTGTAAGCCTACCTGTCACAATTGACCTGGGACTCCTGGTTTTCATGCCAAAGTAGACCTGAGGCCTGTATGAGCCCCAGAACCTCTCTGCGGAGACCTTGGCACTGCTGCAATTGGCATCCAGGACAGGAGGTGATGGGTGTAGGGTCGCCACCCGTTTGGCCAGGCTGGACCGCATGTAGAGGGCATAAAAGAACCATATCAGGCTGAATATGCAAAGTCCAATGGAGATGTTGATGAAGACTTTGCCAATATCAACTTTCTTTTTCTTCTCTTTACGGTGAAATGCAGGGGGCTTCTCATCTTTCCTTGGAAGGGGAGCAGCTTCACCAGTCACCACCCTCTTCCTCTGCCTGCCCATCCTGCCCTTCTGAAGCTGGAGACAAGTGGAAAAAGGAGAAAACAAAGAGTTTGATTTAATAGTCTAATTCTGTGTAGCAATGTCAATGAAAACTGAAAGGTAACTGAAGGTCTGTTTCAAACAGTGCTTTCTTATGCAGTACAACCAAGTCATTTGTGCTTTTAACCTATATAAATAAATAAATAATATATACATAAATAAAACTGACATGAAATTGACTTGAATGTCTTGTGAGCTGGCCTGTTGTTAATCAGGGACAAACCAGGGCCAGGGTGTAGACTACAGAGATCTAACAAAAACACCAGGCATACAGGCATTACTGGTTTTACACCTTTTCTGTTTGAACTATAGTTACACTCAGCTGCCAGTTTATTTGGTACACCAAGCTAAAACTAATGCAGTCTAATACAACAGTCAATGTTCAGTTTTTTTAAACAGTTTCAGAGAGGTGTTGATTCAACATAATGCTTATTTTGGAAGCTGTGGTGTGGTGCTTTTCAATTACTACAATATAGACATTTCAATATTTAGTATGCCATCACTGATATAATGGGGCGGACGCAATATAAGAAACGCCTCCCAGAACTTGACCAAATGAAGGTATGCTTTATTGTACATCATTAGTTTTTTAGCTAACGTTGTGTAAATAAACTCACAAAGGAGTGTAGTTTTCCATTAACCAAAGCACCGGAAAATACTATCATAAGAAACGTTAGATTATACCGTGAAAATTATGGCCATAATTATAATATACATCACAGATTATTCTTGTTGTGAGTCTTGTAGGAGCCTGCTGTGGCATACGGTAGGTAACGTTACAGTTCACGTCATCTCAGGCTAAAATAGGCGGTTTAGCTAACAGTTAGGTTAACGTTAACCTGGTGTATGACGGCAGAAAAGGTGTTGTTACGGCGCCGACCATTTTATAATTTAATTCAGCTTCCATTTAAAGCGTGTTCAATTTAAGTAACATTAGCAATCAATGACAACTGTTTTACCAAGAGCACATTCAGTCTGTGACTCGCTACTATACGCCCCGGCAATGCAACGTTGTCTGCAGGCTGCACGCGACTCGCTAGTAACGTTAACGTTAGTTTTTAGCGAAACCGACCGACTGTCGCAATATAATGTCGCTTTAATTAGTCAGCAGCTAATAAAATACAGGGCCAATTAGCAGTGCAAGCTTAATGTTCATTGAACAAACGGTTACCGACCTGTCAAAATACTAGAGTTTCAGCTGCTCATTATCCGTTGCTAGCTTACTAGCCACTTCCTGATTACTACTCGTTCGAACTGACGTGTAGTCCGCTCATACATCCATGACTCCGCTCCTGCGCGTGATGTCATAAATTACCCTAATATCTAGCTGTAATGTAATTGATCCTTTTTATGTTCAGCTTATAATCATCATATATTTTTGTATAAATTATTTTTGATTGTGTGCTAATGTTGTTTACCTGTATCTTTGTATATTGCATTTTGTCAATAAAAATAAATAACTGACATGCGCAAGATTATGACAAACAAAAAGTAAACGCACACTCTTTAGCCCCTGTGTAAGGTATATTTACTTATTGATGCTATTGTTCATTTATTATGTTTAGATACCTTATGTTTTATATTTAATTTACTTTTTCATATCATTTACAGTGGAATCTACTGTAGAATAAAAATGTGCATGACCAGCTGAATGCCTTAAATTACACATTTAACTAATGTTTAAAAAAAAAAAAGACATATGTAAGAAGAAAAAAAATCATGCAAATATGACATGGAGGGAAATATGTAATTTTATTGAAATGTATAAAATGATTTACTTGTGTAAGGGAGGGTTTAGTGAGCAGTTTGCTGATCCAAAATAAATCAATAGTACAAAGATAACTGTAGGAATACAAGAATAACCTCTTGACAGTGTACAGCTGCTTGCATGAATGAGAACATCCTTTGAATTATATCAGTTTCCAAATATGAACCAACATTATTACCCTAAACCGTTTATTTACACAGTAAGCATAATAAAGCTCTGCTATGACACATAGCCAGTAATGTACCATAAATGGGGTCAAGAGTCGGAGAAAAAAAAAAATAAGTCAAGCTTTGGCCTCAAACCGCTTTTTCGGTTACAAGTTTAAGTTGACCATAGGTCATAGAGAAAGATGGGAAATGAGACAGGTGCATGTGAAAGACATGGTTGAAATATACAATAATGATCACAACTGATGATTGATCAACAAATGTCATTGGTCTACATAACCACCACACTTGCCCAATCACTTACTCCTTGTTATTCTTTCATCAATACTGCTGACATGACAAAAAAAAGGAATACAGACGCTTCATTTTGTTGCTTTTTAATGAATGAAATATATTTCTCAGGCACATCTTTTACTTCTGTCAACATGAAAAACTGTTACAGACAGTGGCAGAAAAGAATATGCATATACTTAACATATAGTCTTCCAAGAAAAGCCAGGGTTGCCATTTCACAGACATATTAGACAGGAAAACAAGTTTAAAGACAATTTCCAGATTACTTCTGCTCTCTACAGAAGGTCTTGCTTTAAGGTTACCTGTCCAAAATCCATTTCTGACCATGTGAGCTGTATATTCATTAATTGCAAGCATAGTGCTCAAAATATTGCGATTTCATTTTTTTCCCCAATTTATTTTTTGTATTTATTTATT
Organism: Sander lucioperca; assembly: GCF_008315115.2. NCBI lineage: Eukaryota > Metazoa > Chordata > Actinopteri > Perciformes > Percidae > Sander > Sander lucioperca. The sequence goes on from NC_050176.1 coordinate 31,114,366, forward strand.
TTTTCAGAAAAGGGCTTCCAAAGTATATATGCCCTAATGCAAGTTTCAAATAGCCACCCAAATAGTGCCAAAAAAATGTCTTGCTTCGACTGCTTTGCTTTATAAAATGAACATTTTGCCTCAGAGACCTAAGATGCAAAAAAAAAAAAAAATACAAACAATAAACTCTGTTCATTAAGGATCAATATAACCACTTGAACCAGAAGGTACAAAGCTTGTTGTCCTTGAAATAATTTGTGGCTGAAAATAGAAAGTAATTTAGCTCAACAAGGATCTAAACCTAAGTGCTTACTTTACAGTATCCTGTATGTCTTTCAAGAGCTTTTTTCATTTATAGCGCTTTACATGGAGAAAATGGAGACATGGCAACAGCTGAAGCAAAGCAAGAGACAAAACATCCAAGTTCATCTCCCACACACCCCAGCCTGTCCAGCATGTCTTTATGCAGCTTTGACTCAAATTATTCTTGAGAAACAGGTACAAAGACTGAGCCAAGAGGGGTGCATCAACCCCAGAAATTATTTTTTTTTTTTTTACAAAAAAAAATGTCTAAAACAGTGAACAACAAGATGATTAGAACTGAACGCCTGGGTAACTCTTCAGTCTACTTTCACCGAACTTCAATGCTGGTTTGTGTAATGACAATTAATTATCAGGGGAGGAACGAGGAAACTTTAGACTGCCAGCATGCCGTATCCAGGGGAAAACATGCTGGAGCGGAAACCTGGGGTTAAGAACCTGTAGACAACCCTCCTCCGCCTCCTAATCTGCTCTTCCTCTTGTGGATTAGTTCTTGATCGCTCCTCCATCTCCTTCACTTACAAAACGCTTGCGTCCTCTGTTGGAGGAAGTTTGAGAAACATGTTAGTGTAAACTTGGTAGGAACCTTACAATATTAAATAGGTTAATAAGGCTGGATATATTTAGATTTGTCTTATTGTCAATCATTATCTTATTATCCTCTGTGCCACAGAGCTCCACTGTTGACCAAAAACTATTAAAAACACATCAATGATCCACACTGCTGCACTGGGTGACATTAACCTTCATTACCACAAACGCAGACACTGTGGTTTATTTTGAGTCAATACCACATTCACCATCCTGCTGCCAATTATACTTGCTACTGCCCCAAAATGTGTATTATACTGCAGCTGAAAATACTACCCAAAATGCACTATTTACTCCTGTTATAAATAATACTTGCTACAAGCTACAGTTCCATGTTGTTTCTGGGAAATTACTG